>NC_052628.1:130237214-130473029 GCF_016161935.1 Mauremys reevesii
TAAAACTAATCGAAAAGTTTTCAAAATAAATCACTTTAAAAATGTATAGCATGTACCTTCTAAAAATGAAATCTACATCTATCTCTGAGTTGCAAAGAATATGTATTAAGATAACAACCAACAAGAATGTACTTTTATGTAGAAATCCGTTATTAAATCAAGTCTTCCTGACTAGTGATTTAAATCAAATCCACCCTGTTTAAAAGGAACTTTGAGGGTTGAAATGACAACATTAAATACAGGCAAGTCTTATCTTAGGCGGGAAGCCCAGTGGAGCCCCTTAAATCCCGCCCGCAGCTCCGGCGGCGGGGCCAGGGCCAGCATTTAAAGGGCCTGTAAGAGCCCTTTAAATCCCGCCCGCAGCTTTGGCGGCCGGGCTGGGGCTGGCATTTAAAGGGCCTGGAGCTCCACGGTGGCTGGAGCCTCAGGCCCTTTAGTTTGCCACAGGGGCTACCAGCCACCTCTGCAGCTGGGAGCCCCCTGGGTGATTTAAAGGCCCTGGGATTCCCAGCCACAGCTGGTGCCCCAGGACCTTTAAATCTTGAGGCCACGCCCCCCACTTGAGGCCAGCTCAGGGCCTTGTCAGCGGCGAGTGTATTCATCACTGGGTCAGCAGGGATCCGACCGAAACACACTGACTTATTGCTTAGTTCTACAACCGGATCAACAGCTAGTCTCTCTGGGCTGCTTCCTACTCAGTCTTCCAGTGACTTGGTCCATGGGTGTCCAAGGTCTTTGGCCTGTGAAGTTCCCGACGGTTCCAACGTCTCTCGGGCATCTGCAGGTAGCCAAGTATCCACCTGTGTCTCGGCATGGCTGGCCTCCCCAATTTGGGGCTCCCGGGCAGGAGCCTGCAACGTGCGTCCTCTCTCCTCTCATATTTGCGCCGTTATCATAAGCTTGGCCTCTCATGTCAGCAATGTCTATTCCTAAGTTGTTTGCCTTTTCAAGAAACGCTTCCAATAAGCCCTCGCCAGTTGTATCATGAACATTAAGAAAACCAACAAACGCTTCACAAATATTGACACCATCTTCACCGCTGCATTCAACAAAGCGTAACACCACAGACATCTGTTCTTCATGTGACACGTCGGGAGTACAGTCCAAAATAACTGAATAATATTTTGCCTTTTTAAGCTGCGCTATGTTGGCCTCTTGAATGTTACTGGCAACAAGTTGAATCAGCTTGTTTTGGATCTGTGGACTGAGGTACTGAACATGTGTCTCTGCCTTCTTAATCCTCTGTAAAAAAAGTTCGCTGAGGACAGTATCATACTTTGCAAGCAATTCAAACAGTCCCAAAAAGTTGCCATTCGAAGGATTGCCGAGCTTTTCATTACTTCCTCGAAATGCCAAGTTTCTTTCGGACAAGAAAATAACGACATCAACCATGCGTTTGACAACATTTCTCCAGAAATCTCTTTCTTTCAGAAAAGCCTGCAATTCGAGTTGGTCAATAGATGTACGGTTTACTATACCTGACCGAAGGTCAAACCATTTCACCATACAGTCTTGATGACCTTTGCCTGTTTCATGCTGCTAAAGTCTTTTTGACAGTGCTTTCCAAGCAGATGTTCCACGACGTAGTGGTATGTCGCCAGTGCCAAATAATTTACAACAAAAACAAAAAATGGCATCTTTCTGAACTGAGTACATTAACCATGAACGTCTTATTTTCTCGCCATTTGCCATGGTTCGATAGAAATGAGTACTTGTGAACCTCCGTCTTTCCTCGTTAAATGGAAATTCGTAACTTTCATTCTGCTGCGGTGGGCCACGTGCAACAATGTCACACACTTGCCTGTCCGATATTATAGACGGCCAATCTCCTGGATCATCAGTCAGTGGTTCAGATTCAGATACTTCTTTCCCGGCAGCAGCTGGAATATCTGTCACAGTTTGTTTGGTAGAACAGCTGGCTTCACCTTCGACCTCACTTGAAGCACTTCTGGATACTTCTGGATACGATTCGTCACTGCTAGCGCTGTCCGTTTCATGTGCCTGTACCTGTACGTTGGATTGCAGCGCAAAATACGTTGACAACTTTGGAATTTTCTCAAGTTCCTTCTCGGCATCTTTTGCTGCCTTTCGTTTACTAGCTCCGCTCTTATACGTTCTCTTAGACACCACAAAGCACGCTTCTACTACAACTAAATTAATAACATTTATCCGCCGACCGCCATTATGAACGCAAATACACATTCTTTGAATGGGTCCAACTAAAATTCGAAACTGACCGACAGACAACTGATGTAGCCAATAGCATTATGATGTATCATAATGACTTCATGGTTTTGTCAGTAAAACCGACATGGATTGTGCAATAGCGTCAATAAATGTCACTTACCTAGTTATACCTTACATTTTTTTTGCCACTTTTAGGGGCCCCCTTCCTTGCGGAGTGCACTCGCTACACCTCTGTCTATGTCAGTTCTTTGCTTAGGAACCTCAACTAAACAGTCAAAAATAATGGCTCATAACATGCTTTGTATTGATGTCTATTCAGCTCGGTTGACTCCTATCATTCCTGTACAGTAGAAGGGAACTTCACCAGGCACCAATCTAAAGGCCTCCATTATGAATTCAGTGAGAGTTTTCCGACTTTCCTGTTTTAGCACCTTCAGAATGCAGTGGGAGAAAGAACTGAATTGGACAGGGCATGTAACTTTACCAGGACATATGCAGAATAATGAAAATGTAGATTTGTCTGCCTTCCAGACTGCAAGCTTTCTTCAGAGCAGAGACTTTTGCAGGTGTACCCTACAGTGCTGCAGACATAATGTCGGCACTAAACAAAGTCCACGTGAAGGGCCTAGAGCGTGCTCACTGCTATATAGAACCCAGTGGAAACAAGGACTGAAACTAAGGAGTTTACAATCCAAAGAGATTATATGATCTTTATAGGTGGATGGAACACAAGACACTGCAGCCGCACCACAACAAGACTATTGGCAGCAGAACGCATTTCCAACTATGCATAGCGTGTGTGTGAGAGTGAGAGAGACTGATCACAAAGTATTGTCACCAGCTCCAACCCTGTAACACTCAGAGTGCTCTGAATGCCCAGTAAAGTCAATGGGCATGAAAACATTTCCCATCCTGCAAGTATGAACCCACAATTAGCGTCAGGAAAACAGCCCTAAACAAAGCTTTGGAACTTCCACCAGTAACTCACCCCTCGAATGGCTGGGTCGAGCTCCAGGATCCCATATTCTGAGCCAATGAGCAGCGTCCCTTGGTCTGCACGGAGGCAGAAACACTGAGGACTCCCCAAAGCCTGGACAGGCCCATGCTCTCGAGTGTGCAGTAACTTCAAATTTCTCATTGTATCAGCAAACCAGGAACTGGAGAAATACAATCCCCCAAAGAGCTATTAAACAACTGCATAGAGGGAGCTGTAAACTGAGCCTGAGAAAGGAGGTATGTGTCTGCCTTGAGAGGAAAGGATGGGGACTACTTACTTCAGAGAGAAGGTGAGCAGGAGGGAAACTGAGGAAAGCTCACAAAACAATGAATGGGCTCAAGAAGGCAGGGCAGCCACTACTGTTCACCCTGGGGCTGACACCAGAGCGAGGGGCTCGCCGGGGAACTGAAAGGGGACACGATTACAGCCAAGAGAAGGAGCTGGGTCCTTTTCTGTTGGTCTCAGGTGGGCACCGCCCTGTCCCGACAGTAGCACGGAGACCAGCCGCTCCAAGACGGGCAGCGCCCCGCTGGTGGCGGTAGGGTCACTGGAGGGCCCCGCCTGCCAGGTGAGCCCCACGGGGGGGGGGCAGAGCCGCTGGGGCTCGGGGAGGTTTGACCAGCCCCCCCCCCTCCGCCGTTCCCGGGTTTGCAGGCGCCGCGGAGGGTTCACACTCTGCCTGGAAACAAGCGGCGAGAGGCCCGGGCCCCGCCCCGCCCCGCCCCGCCCGGACAGACAGACAGACACAGCGCGCCCCCTCCCTCCGACCCAGCCGCCCGGGCCGGGGCCGCTCCTCACCGCGCGCGGGCACCGCCGCTCAGGAGACGGGCGCTGCCATATTGAAACCGCTCGCGGCGCGCGACCAGCAGCCATGGGAGGAGCATGCGCAGTAGCGGCCCTGGCGCCCAGGCCGGGCAGCGGCGGGCCGCGTGCTCAGCTGGCGCAAGGCGCCGAGTCGGGGTGCGGGCTCCGGCTCCGGCTCCCTGTCGCTTTGCGGTCCCGGGACAGGACTTCCCGAAGCACCCGCGGCCTGGCTGTCAGTGCGGCCACACCCGCCAGCCGCCGCTGGTGACCTGGCCTGTGCCTGGGTGCGGGACGCGGAGCTGTGCCCGGAGCATGTCCCGGGCACCCCCCCCCCATCCATCCCGCCGGGGCTCGCGAGTTCGGGCTCACGGGGCTCGGGGCTGCCGGCCCGGGGGGCGCACGCAGGGGGGTCGGGCCTGGCGCGCTGCGGAGGCGCTGGGGCTGGCCGGGGCCGGGGCTTTGCAACATGTCCCAGCGCCCCGCCCCGCCCCGGCCAGCTCCGACTGAACTTACCCCCGGGTTAAACCGGCAAAATGTCCCGTTACCAGCACAGCTGGGGCGGGGGGGGGGGGTGTCATGGAACCCGCGTGCCGGGGCGGGAGCTGCAGCGGCCGGGGGGGCGGGCTCTGGCGAGCCCGGCTAAGGCAGGCGAGCCCCAGCCCCAGCCCGCTGCCGCGGGGAAGCGCCGCGCGAGGCAGGGCCGAGCAGTGGCTGCGTGTGGCCGGGCTGCGGGCTGCGGGCTGCAGCTGCCCGGGACCGGCGCACAATTGCCGCCGGAGGGCGCCGCTCACCCCTGCGGCCGGCGGCCGGCGCTGCGGACCCCGCCTCTCACCGCCCGGCTGCCGCCGCTCGGCCAATCCCCGAGCAGGCGGACGCGCTGCGCCGCGGCTGGCACCGCCCGTGCGCAGGAAGCGGCGGGGGACCGGGCGGGCGCTGCGAGCCGGGTAAGGGCAGCGCGGGCCCGGGCGGGCAGGGGGCGCAGGGCCCCACCCGGAGCGTGCGGACCCCGGCGGAGCGGCTCGGCCCGCCCTGGGCTCCCCGCAACCTCCGGGGCTGCGCCGCGAGCCGGGCAGGAGGCTCGCCGTGGGGGCGGCAACGGTGCCCTGGGGTTACCCCGGCGGTGCGGTGCCTCCGGCACACGGGGCAGCGGTGCCCTGGGGTTACCCCCCCCCGGCGGTGCAGTGCCTCCGGCACACGGGGCAGCGGTGCCCTGGGGTTACCCCCCACCCTGGCAGTGCAGTGCCTCCGGCACACGGGGTAATGAGTGTCCTGGGGTTACCCCCCCCTGGCAGTGCAGTGCCTCCGGCACACGGGGCAGCGGTGCCCTGGGGTTACCCCCCCCCGGCGGTGCGGTGCCTCCGGCACACGGGGCAGCGGTGCCCTGGGGTTACCCCCCACCCTGGCAGTGCGGTGCCTCCGGCACACGGGGCAGCGGTGCCCTGGGGTTACCCCCCCCCGGCGGTGCAGTGCCTCCGGCACACGGGGCAGCGGTGCCCTGGGGTTACCCCCCCCTGGCAGTGCGGTGCCTCCGGCACACGGGGTAATGAGTGTCCTGGGGTTACCCCCCACCCTGGCAGTGCGGTGCCTCCGGCACACGGGGCAGCGGTGCCCTGGGGTTACCCCCCCCCCGGCGGGGCGGTGCCTCCGGCACACGGGGCAGCGGTGTCCTGGGGTTACCCCCCCCCGGCGGTGCGGTGCCTCCGGCACACGGGGCAGCGGTGCCCTGGGGTTACCCCCCCCCGGCGGTGCGGTGCCTCCGGCACACGGGGCAGCGGTGCCCTGGGGTTACCCCCCCCCCGGCGGTGCGGTGCCTCCGGCACACGGGGCAGCGGTGCCCTGGGGTTACCCCCCCACCCTGGCAGTGCGGTGCCTCCGGCACACGGGGCAGCGGTGCCCTGGGGTTACCCCCCCCCTGGCAGTGCGGTGCCTCCGGCACACGGGGCAACGAGTGTCCTGGGGTTACCCCCCCCGGCGGTGCGGTGCCTCCGGCACACGGGGTAATAAGTGTCCTGGGGTTACCCCCCACCCTGGCAGTGCAGTGCCTCCGGCACACGGGGCAGCGGTGTCCTGGGGTTACCCCCCCACCCTGGCAGTGCGGTGCCTCCGGCACACGGGGCAGCGGTGTCCTGGGGTTACCCCCCCGGCGGTGCGGTGCCTCCGGCACACGGGGTAATGAGTGTCCTGGGGTTACCCCCCACCCTGGCAGTGCAGTGCCTCCGGCCCACGGAGCAGCGGTGTCCTGGGGTTACCCCGGCGGTGTGCGGTGCCTCCGGCACACGGGGCAGCGGTGTCCTGGGGTTACCCCCCCACCCTGGCAGTGCGGTGCCTCCGGCACACGGGGTAATGAGTGTCCTGGGGTTACCCCCCACCCTGGCAGTGCGGTGCCTCCGGCACACGGGGCAGCGGTGTCCTGGGGTTACCCCCCCCCCCCCGGCGGTGCGGTGCCTCCGGCACACGGGGCAACGAGTGTCCTGGGGTTACCCCCCCCCCCAGCGGTGCGGTGCCTCCGACACAGGGGGGCAGCGGTGCCCTGGGGTTACCCCCCCCCCCGGCGGTGCGGTGCCTCCGGCGCATGGGGCAGCGGTGTCCTGGGGTTACCCCCCACCCTGGCAGTGCGGTGCCTCCGGCACACGGGGCAGCGGTGTCCTGGGGTTACCCCACCCTGGCAGTGCGGGTGCCTCCGGCACACGGAGCAGCGGTGTCCTGGGGTTACCCCACCCTGGCAGTGCAGTGCCTCTGGCACACGGGCAGCGGTGCCCTGGGGTTACCCGGCGGTGCGGTGCCTCCGCACACGGGGCAGCGGTGCCCTGGGTTACCCCCCACCCTGGCAGTGCAGTGTCTCCGGCACACGGGGCAACGAGTGTCCTGGGGTTACCCCCGGCGGTGCGGTGCCTCCGCACACGGGCAGCGGTGTCCTGGGGTTACCCCACCCTGGCAGTGCAGTGCCTCCGCACACGGGTAATGAGTGTCCTGGGGTTACCCCGGCGGTGCGGTGCCTCCGGCACACGGGCAGCGGTGTCCTGGGGTTACCCCCACCCTGGCAGTGCAGTGCCTCCGCACACGGGCAGCGGTGCCCTGGGGTTACCCGGCGGTGCGGTGCCTCCGGCACACGGGCAGCGGTGCCCTGGGGTTACCCGGCGGTGCGGTGCCTCCGGCACACGGGCAGCGGTGCCCTGGGGTTACCCCACCCTGGCAGTGCGGTGCCTCCGGCACACGGGGCAGCGGTGTCCTGGGGTTACCCCCCCACCCAGGCAGGGCGGTGCCTCCGGCACACGGGGCAGCGGTGTCCTGGGGTTACCCCCCACCCTGGCAGTGCGGTGCCTCCGGCACACGGGGCAGCGGTGCCCTGGGGTTACCCCCCCACCCTGGCAGTGCGGTGCCTCCGGCACACGGGGCAACGAGTGTCCTGGGGTTACCCCCCCCCGGCGGTGCGGTGCCTCCGGCACAAGGGGTAATAAGTGTCCTGGGGTTACCCCCCACCCTGGCCGTGCCGTGCCTCCGGCACGCGGGGCAACGAGTGTCCTGGGGTTACCCCGCGTCACGGTGCCTCCGGCACACGGGCAGCGGTGCCCTGGGGTTACCCCGGCGGTGCGGTGCCTCCGGCACAGGGGCAGCGGTGTCCTGGAGTTACCCCCCACCCTGGCTGTGCTGTGCCTGCGGCACAGGGGGCAGCGGTGTGCTGGGGTTACCCCCCCCCCGGCGGTGCGGTGCCTCCGGCACACGGGGCAGCGGTGTCCTGGGGTTACCCCCCACCCTGGCAGTGCAGTGCCTCCGGCACACGGGGTAATGAGTGTCCTGGGGTTACCCCCCCCCCGGCGGTGCGGTGCCTCCGGCACCCGGGGCAGCGGTGCCCGGGGGTTACCCCCGGCGGTGCCTCCGGCACACGGGCAGCGGTGTCCTGGGTTACACCCCTGCGGTGCCTCCGGCACACGGGCAACGAGTGTCCTGGGTTACCCCGGCGGTGCGGTGCCTCCGACACAGGGGCAGCGGTGCCCTGGGGTTACCCCGGCGGTGCGGTGCCTCCGGCGCATGGGCAGCGGTGTCCTGGGGTTACCCCCCACCCTGGCAGTGCGGTGCCTCCGGCACACGGGGCAGCGGTGTCCTGGGGTTACCCCCCACCCTGGCAGTGCGGTGCCTCCGGCACACGGAGCAGCGGTGTCCTGGGGTTACCCCCCCACCCTGGCAGTGCAGTGCCTCTGGCACACGGGGCAGCGGTGCCCTGGGGTTACCCCCCCCCCGGCGGTGCGGTGCCTCCGGCACACGGGGCAGCGGTGCCCTGGGTTACCCCCCACCCTGGCAGTGCAGTGTCTCCGGCACACGGGGCAGCGGGTGGCCTGGGGTTACCCCCCCCCCGGGGGGTGCGGTGCCGCCGGCACAGGGGGGCAGCGGTGCCCTGGGGTTACCCCCCCCCCGGCGGTGCGGTGCCTCCGGCGCATGGGGCAGCGGTGTCCTGGGGTTACCCCCCACCCTGGCAGTGCGGTGCCTCCGGCACACGGGGCAGCGGTGTCCTGGGGTTACCCCCCACCCTGGCAGTGCAGTGCCTCCGGCACACGGAGCAGCGGTGTCCTGGGGTTACCCCCCACCCTGGCAGTGCGGAGCCTCCGGCGCACGGGGCAGCGGTGTCCTGGGGTTACCCCCCACCCTGGCAGTGCAGTGCCTCCGGCACATGGAGCAGCGGTGTCCTGGGGTTACCCCCCACCCTGGCAGTGCGGTGCCTCCGGCACACGGGGTAATGAGTGTCCTGGGGTTACCCCCCACCCTGGCAGTGCAGTGCCTCCGGCACACGGGGTAATGAGTGTCCTGGGGTTACCCCCCACCCGGGCAGTGCGGTGCCTCCGGCACACGGGGTAATGAGTGTCCTGGAGTTACCCCCCACCCTGGCAGTGCAGTGCCTCCGCACACGGGTAATGAGTGTCCTGGGGTTACCCCCCACCCTGGCAGTGCAGTGCCTCCGGCACACGGGGTAATGAGTGTCCTGGGGTTACCCCCCACCCGGGCAGTGCGGTGCCTCCGGCACACGGGGTAATGAGTGTCCTGGGGTTACCCCCCACCCTGGCAGTGCAGTGCCTCCGGCACACGGGGTAATGAGTGTCCTGGGGTTACCCCCCACCCTGGCAGTGCAGTGCCTCCGGCACACGGGGTAATGAGTGTCCTGGGGTTACCCCCCACCCTGCCAGACCAGGGCCTCCGGCTGCGGGTAATGAGTGTCCTGGGGTTACCCCCCACCCGGGCAGTGCGGTGCCTCCGGCACACGGGGTAATGAGTGTCCTGGAGTTACCCCCCACACACACCGCCCCACGGGGCAGAGGGGGCAGTTGTGGCGCCAGGATTTAAAGGGCTCCGGGCTTCCCTCAGCAGCAGGAGCTCTGAGCCCAAATAGGATAATCATATTCAGTAAATCATAACCTTTCCAATGACACCTCACGTG
Organism: Mauremys reevesii; assembly: GCF_016161935.1. NCBI lineage: Eukaryota > Metazoa > Chordata > Testudines > Geoemydidae > Mauremys > Mauremys reevesii. The sequence continues at coordinate 130,246,631 of NC_052628.1, forward strand.
ACTTATCTTACATAAAATACGTTATGATTATATCTTAACCATATCATCATAATACCACTGTGAAGAATATGGGGTGCAGCGTCACACTGTCCTGTAGCTTTGTTTTATTTCCTTCACTTGACCTCCAAGCCCACAGAATGAGCTTTCTTGCATGTAGTATTGCCCAGATGAGAGAGTTCCATTAACCAATCCTTTGCGTTGTGATGTTCCTTGATGGCACATCTGATTTTGATAATCCCTTTGGATGGGCGGTGGGGGGGTTCCCATGCCTGAGCTTACAAATTCAGAGCAAACATTTTCAAAGTTATAAAGTAAAATTTACGTATTTCCTTATAGCATGGAATACAGACATTGTAAATGAGATTAATGCATGCAGCAATTTACAAGCATTTCATAGAGTCTAAACGCTAAATGTATTCTTATGAGACTAATACCTTTTCTGAGCAATACTAACATTCCGATGAACTGATCTGGGGTTTCCAGTTATAAGTGTGTCAATGCTTTGGCTAATGCTTGCAGCCTGGGCAGCAGCTGGGTCTGGCCTGCCAGTGTTACACCCCTAATGTGGGAAATGGAATGACAGCATAAGGGTGAGAACTGAATGAATGGACCCTGCTGATGGACCCAATAGACTTGAAGCTCCATGGACATTGGGCAAAGAGAGAAAATTGCCTATAACATTGAGAGAGCAGATTCCAATCCACTTGCTCATATTGAATAGCACCTTGCTCCACAAGCGGTTCTATCAAAGTCACCACTTGTGGAGTGCGGTGCCATTTGGTGTCAGTGGATCTGGGTGTGGCTCCCTGCTCACTAGAATGTGCTAGACCTGCCTGAGTGACTTTGCTACACAGGAAAAGGTAGTCCAGGAGCTAACGTTTACTGATGGTGTGAAATTCCATACGGCACCTGCCTTCGTAAAATCTGCATGTTTATGTCGGCAAATGGAATATTCAACAGTAGATTGTATCCCAGTTCATGGCAACTACACCTGGGTTTTCCCCTCAGTGGTCCAGCAAGGGCATCCACTCCCAGGCTTCTGGCTCCCCAGCCAGTGTCTCTTAGGTGACGAGACACCTGTCTCTCTCCCTCCTGACCAGGGTATTTCCAGGCTGCACAGTTCCTTGCCCACACTTAGTCATTGCCAGCAAAAGACAGCTTGCCTAAGCAGGCCTGCTGGCGTTCTCTTCAGAGACCGATCAGAGTGTAACTGCCCAGTTCTAAGAACCAGAGGGCCAGTCTGTTTCCTGGATCAGACAGAAGGCTCTGAGTCAGCTTAAACTCAGGCTATTTATTCACAAGTCCTTTCTCTGCCTGGTTTGTTCCTGGAGAATCCACTCCGAGCTGTCCTCAGGTAACAAGTGATCAGCAGACAAAAGATCCCCCTGCAGGGCAAACCTTGAAAAGCTGAGTCCTTAGGTGGGCGTTTGCAATTCCCTTTTCCCCAGTATTGCCTTAATCCTGTCTTCCCGCTAAAGAAGTTCCAGAAAAATCCTACAATATTACATAGGTGTGACGGGTTGGATCACAGAAACCCCCTTGGGAGCTGCTACCTGATGTGCCAAGACTACTTCTACCCCTGCTTTCCCTGCCAGCTCAGGACTCCAGCACCCTGTCTTGCTGAGCCAGACACACCCGTCTGCTCCAATGCAGACCCAGGGTCTGAATTACTTGCCCCAAAGCTGCAGGTTTACCTGAAAGCAGATCACAGAAGTGTTCCTGTCTTTAACACTCAGATGCCCAACTCCCAGTGGAGGCTAAACCCAAATAAATCCGTTTTACCCTGTATAGAACTTATACAGGGTAAACTCATAAATTGTTCACCCTCTATAACACTGATAGAGAGATATGCACAGCTGTTTGCCCCTCCCCCTGGTATTAATACATACTCTGGGTTAATTAATAAGTACAAAGTGATTTTATTAAATACAGAAAGTAGGATTTAAGTGGTTCCAAGTAGTAACAGACAGAACAAAGTAAGTCACCAAGCAAAATAAAATAAAATGTGCAAATCTATGTCTAATCAAACTGAATACAGATAAGATCCTCACCAGTTCCAGAATGCTCCCTTTTACAGGATAATCTCCTTTTAGCCTGGGTCCAGCAATCACTCACACCCCTTTGTTCCAGTTTCTTCCAAGTATCCTGGCGGAGTGGAGAGGTCTCTCTTTAGCCAGCTGAAGACAAAATGGAGGGGTCTCCCAGGGGTTTAAATAGACTTTCTCTTGTGGGTGGAGACCCCCTCCTCACTCCTATGCACAGTCCAGTTCCAAGATGGAGCTTTGGAGTCACCTGGGCAAGTCCCTCCCATGTCCATGCATGACTCACAGTCTTTACAGGCAGAAGCCATTGTCTACATGGTATCTTATATGTCTCCAGGAAGACTTCTTATGTGGACTGGAGCATTCCAAGATGCATTTGTTCCCCAAGTGCTTCCTGATCGGGTACTTAACCTTGCGAATTCCTTCCTAAAGAAACTGACCAAATGCCTCACAAAGCTTACTTAGCAATCAAGCAAGTTTACAGCCAATATTCTTAAACTCAAGAACAAAATGATATATGTGTACAAATAGGGTGAATAGATATAGTAGACCGTAACCTTTACAGAGATATGTTACATGGCGCAGACAGCACAAAATATATTCCAGTTACGTCATATTCCCATAAAGCATTATGGGGTACAGTGTCACAATAGTCACTTGCATTTTTAATACAATGGGCGCTCCTAAAATATGCCCAGGATATTGCCATCTGTCACAGGTGGATCCCCCTCACCATTAAAAAGGTACGCCCTTATTTCTCTCTGAATTTTTTGTCTAGCTTCAGGTTCAATCCATTGTCATCATACACCTTTCTCTGCTAGATTGAAGAGCCCCTTGTTAAATATTTGTTTTCCATTTAGATGCTGATGGACTGTAATCAAGTCACTCTTAACCTTCTCTTTGTTAGGCTAAATAGATGGAGCTCTTTGTGTCTCTCACTGGATAGCATGTCTTCTAATCCTTTAATCATTCTCATAGCTCTGCTCTGAACCTCTCCAATTTATCAACATCATTCTTGAATTGTGAGCACCAAACTGGACACAGTATTGGAGCAGTGGTTGAACCAGTGCCAAATACGGAGGTAAAATAACCTCTATTCTCCTACTTGAGATTCCCCTGTTTATGCATCCCAGGATCACATTATCCCTTTTGGTCAAGGTCCCACTAGGAACTCATGTTCAGCTGATTATCCACCATGACCCTCAAATCTTTTTCAGAGTCACTGCTTCCCAGGATAGAGTCCTCCATCCTGTAAGTATGGCCTGCATTCTTTGTTCCTAGATGTATACATATACATTGACATTTAGCCATATTAAAATGCATATTGTTTGCCTGCACCCAGTTTACCAAGAAATCTAGATCATTGTGAATCAGTAACCTGTCCTCCTCATTATTTACCACTCCCCCAATTTTTGTGACATCTGCTAACTTTATCAGTGATGATTGTATGCTTTCTTCCATCAAGGTCATTGATAAAAATGTAAAACAGTGTAGGGCCAACAACCAATCCCTGCAGGTCCCCATTTGAAGCACACCAACTTGGTAATGATTCCCCATTTACAGTTACATTTTGAGATCTATCTATTAATAAATTTTAATCCATTTAATGTGTAGCATGTTAATTTTATATTCTAGTTTTTAATCATATAGAAGTCTTTATTACTTCAGCACTATTACCTTTATCAACGCAACTTGTAATTTCATAAAAATAAGATATCAAGTTAGTTTGGCATGATCTCTTTTCCATAAATCCATGTTGATTTCCATTAACTAAATTACCTCCTTTAATTCTTTATTAATGAAGTTCCATATCAGCCACTCCATTATCTTGCCCAGGATCAATGTCAGGCTGACAGGCCTCTAATTATCCAGATCATCACATTTACCCTTTTTAAAAATTTGACACAACATTAGCTTCCGGTCTTCTGGAACTTCCCCAATGCTCCAAGACTCATTGAAAATTAACTTTAATGGTCCAGCAAGCTTGTCAGCCAGCTCTTTTCAAAACATTCTAATTTAAAAATGCCTAACTTTAATGGCTTCTGTTTAACATCCTCCCAAGATACTGGTGGAATGGAAAGAGCGTTATCACCATTTGATGAGACTATATCATCTGCTTTTGCCCAAATACAGAACAGAAATAGTTATTGAATGCTCTGCATTTTCAGCATGATTATTGTTAATTCTACCATTTCCATATACTAATGGACCAATACCATTGTCAGAATTATTTCTGTTCCTAGTACATTTTAAAAAACTCATTGCCGTTAACTTTGCTGGCCATAGATTTCTCCTTGTGTCCCTTTGCTTCTTTTATGAATTTTCTACTGTTCCTATCATATATATAGCTGCCTTGTGCTTTAACTTCCCCTCTAAAGCAGGTTGGTTTTATGGTCTCTTTCCTCAGTTTTGGCTTTTTGGGCATCTAGGAAGGTATTCTTAAATGATTACCAATTGTCATTCACATTTTTCTGTTTAAATTCTTCCTCCCACCAGCTTTGGTTCATAATTGTTTTTAGCTTTGTGAAATAGGTCCTATTAAAGCACCAACTATATATATTAGTGGTCTGGATTTTATTCTGCTTGCACATTATAAATGTAATCAAGTCATGATCGCTTGTACCTAAGCTACTCCTATAGCTAATTCTCTACTATGCTTCTTTCCTGGTGACTCAGTGTGTAAATCAGGCTTCCATTGGGTTGGCTTACAATGCTTAGTTTACATTTGGAGAGATACATATCTTACCTCCTGTCTGGAAGAAACCTGTTTTTCTCTTTGGTTGGAGACAGATTTTAAAACATATTTTCAGTATATATACAAAAGCCTTAAATGCAACAAAGAATCCTGTGGCACCTTATAGACTAACAGACGTTTTGCAGCATGAGCTTTCGTGGGTGAATACCCACTTCTTCAGATGCAAGTCATCTGAAGAAGATGACTTGCATCTGAAGAAGTGGGTATTCACCCACGAAAGCTCATGCTGCAAAACGTCTGTTAGTCTATAAGGTGCCACAGGATTCTTTGTTGCTTTTACAGATCCAGACTAACACGGCTACCCCTCTGATACTAAAAGCCTTAAATGTAATTCGTATATGCATCTCACAATGATTTAAGGATCAGTATGATAAGAGCTTTTTTTAGAGACCTCTACTTGACATCATTTACGGATAAATTCCACAGAAGTGGTGTGCTAGATGTAGTGAGTTTGTCAGGCCTGTTAGGAGTTGCTGTTATACAACAGTGAACCCTGTTGTTGGCCTTTAGGCAATTCACACTGTCAGAGATTCTTAAACTGAACTCTGTAAGGTTTGTCAAGAATATGACAGGAAATTGCCACATCTGCCACATTTCTGCTTCAACCTGCCAAGATACTGTGTCTAGTATGTTCGCTTCTAAAGCTCACAGTGTCGTGATGTCACTTCTCTCCTGTCAGCCCACTCTGACTTCAGAGTGGAAAAGGGAATGGCAAGATGAATGGATGTTAGAGGAAAGGCAATGGGGAAGGTGAGAGCTATGTCAGGGAAGTCAAAGGTTAAAGTCAGCACCTTTGGAAGTCAGACAAACAAATGATTAGGAGTATGGAACAGCTTCCATGTGAGGAGAGGTTAATAAGATGGGGACTTTTTAGCTTTGGAAAGAGACGACTAAGGGGGGATCTGATTGAGGTCTATAAAATCACAGCTGGTGTGGAGAAAGCAAATACAGAAGTATTTACTCCTTCTCCTAACACAAGAACTAGGGGTCACCCAATGAAATTAATAGGCAGCAGGTTTAAAACAAAAAGTAGTATTTCTTCACACAACACAGTCAACCTGTGGAACCCTTTGCCAGAGGATGTTGTGAAGGCCAAGACTATAACAAAGTTAAAAAAATAACTAGATTAATTCATGGAGGATAGGTCTATCAGTGGCTGTTAGCCAGGATGGACAGAGACAGTGTCCCTATCCTTGGTTTTGCCAGAAGCTGGGACTGGGCAACAGGGAATGGATCACTTGATAATTACCTGTTCTGTTCATTCCCTGTGAAGCACCTGGCATTGGCCACTGTCGGAAGACAGGATACTGGGCTAGATGGACCTTGGGTATGCCCGTTCTTATGCTACTTTAGGCGTATGGACATAGGAGCCAAACTTTAACACTCTATTTTGAACATATTGGACCATTACAAATCAATTCTCAACAGTATTTGTGAGTTGCCATTATACTTTACCTAATAAGTTTCCTGTTGCAATTCCAATTTCAGGGTTAGGAGATCTTCCCTGGAAGAGATGGAAAAGAGACCTGAAAGTGGAGAGTGTCTCCTGGCTGGAATTCCAGGCAAGCCAGTTAAGTCAAATTCAGATGATAACAGCGGTAACGCAGGCTCAGCGAAGGAGAGAGCTGTATCGTCGCCTCATAGGGACTTGGGAAATGCACAGCTCAATCCTAGCAGAGAAGAACCCAGGAAAAAACTCTGTGGCTATTTAAATAAACTTGGAGTCAAGGGGCCAATCAAGGCCTGGAAGTCTCGTTGGTTCTTTTATGATGAAAATAAATGTCACTTGCTGTACTGCAGGACAGCTCAAGATGTTAACCCTTTGGGGAGCATTGATCTCTCCAGCGCTGGTTTTGATTGCAAGGTGGAAGCAGATGAAGGGGTTTTTGAAATCAGAACTCCAAGCAGAGTGTTTATCCTTAAGGTGAGCACAATGTCTTCTAGGCAACTACTGCTGCTGGCTATTGTGAAATGTAGGAGCTAGTATTGCAGCTGTCAGTATGAATAGGCCAGCATTAAAGGGGGCCAGGTAAAAGTTCAATAGCAAGGTTTAAGCACTACCATGAGAGCATGCGGGCCTTTAGCTTTGGGGCCTGATTCTCTCACTGATTGATGCTGTTGTAAAACCAGGATAACTCCACTGGCTTCAATGGGAGCAGAAGCAGACATGGAGTTTAAAAGAAAAGTTAAGTCAGGAGCAGTTGAACTCCAGGATGTAACCATTCTAATACAACGCTGAGCTTTCCTGGCTTGGGGACGGGTGCTGGGACAACTTGGAAGCTCACTGTGACGGTTTGGGTCTGAGAGAGGCATGTGGTTACTAATTAAACGCCCTATTCAGTCCCGTTAAAGTCAGTAGCACTGGCTGGGGTTTATGTCCGCCTGAATTTTGCCCAAAGTGCCTAGAACTTCCCCTGTAAAACAGATACATTTACCTCTAGTTACAGTCAGATGCAGGGGTCGCAAGCCTCTCTTTCCCCACCTAGATTTAGTAAAGGATTCCTTGGTGCTTGGGGACTTGAGGACACCAGGCCTGACCTGACTCACCCGCAGAGCCCCATGGTCAAATCCCAGTCTCTGTGGGACTCCTCTGGCAAAGAGCAAAGGGTCACTAGCAACAAGAGCTACTGAGGATGGAGCCTTTGCAAACTAGCTCCTACAGCTTTCAACTCCCTCTGTATCACTCTCTGCCCAACGCAGCAGGGCCAGAAATCTCCAGCTGTGACAGGCTTTTCCTTTAAACCAAGGAGACCAGCCGTCTAATGTAGTAGGCAATCGGCGGTATGCTGGGAGACCAGGGTTCAGGATTTACCCCATGCCTCTTGAATCAGGGTTACAACTGGGAGCAGGTGTCTCCTGCCTGGCCAACATCAGCTGGACTGGAGCAGGGAGGTGGTGATCAGCTCTTCAGGGACCTCACAGCAGGCTGCAACTGGCTCTTCAGAGAGCCACATCAAACCTGTTTTTTGTAATGTTAGGCAGTCAGCAGAGAGGCCATGATGTACTGGCTGCAGCAGCTGCAGATGAAGCGTTGGGCGTTTTGTAATACCCAGACTGGGCTTCCTGTGGACAGCGTCACCGTGGCAGCCCTGCCTGCGAATGAATCTCTGCTCAATGAAACCAGTAGGTATTAAAGAGTTAACTATTTCCCCCTTATCTGATCCATGTACAGAGATTTTGGGCCAGCATTTTCACACAAGGCATCTAAATGAGTGCCAGGTCTCAGAGGTGCTGAGCTCCTGGAGCTCCCACTGACTTCAAGGTGGTACTGAAGTGCCAACGTGGAGGACCCCAAGCTTGAAATGTTTGGCCTTTGTCATGAGAGCAATACTAGCTCATCTGCAATAAAGGGACTGACTTTCATACACAGCCAGGGCTCTGTGTCTAGCTGGGGCTGTCTGAGGGGCAGCCAGGTTGGTGGGGTCAAAGGCATTCAGAGTTATGTCTACAGTTGCTCTTGTTTTTTCCCTGGAGTGATCCCCGTACAGTTCTTAGGAACTCCTCAGGGGGCTCCAGGCCTGCAGTGATCATTTTGTTCCATTTGCAATCTGTGTCAGGACACGATCACACAGTTACGCCCATGTGACTGGTGCAGGGTGCTGCTCGGGGCTAGTCTGTTGCTTAGCTGTCACCAGGTGCAGACTTTCCTGCTTGAATAATAAAAAAAAAAAAAGGTAACATTTGGCAGCAAATGCTGTACCTCTGTTTAAAAGAGGCATAGATGTGTGTTGGTCTCTCTTTTACTTGGCAGCCATCACTGTCTTTTCCAGTAACCCAGGCTCTGTGGCATCAGTTTTATTATGAGTATAAATACAAACAAATGATACTGTCTGCGGGGGGAAATGATGCCAGCACAGTTCTGTTTTTTCCTTGTTTGGCTTCTGTGTGGACCTTACTCAGGGTTACTGCATTGTACACTTTAAAATGTAAACAGTTAAAGTCAACTTAGGTTACCTTGGCAGTGGATGAATATAAAGATTTTTGCATCTGCAGGCCTCTGGGTTCTTATCTGTGTAGCAAACTACAATTGTTGGATGCAGTGTTGTAGCCCAGGATATTAGAGAGACAAGGTGGGTGAGGCAATCTCTTTACTAGGCCAGCTTCTGTTGGGGAGAGAGACAAGCTTTCGAGCCACACGGAGTTGCTCTTCAGGTCTGGGAAAGGTACTACGAGTGTCACAGCTAAATATGAGATCAAACAGATAGATTATGTGCTACTTACTTATGCTAAACCAGGGGTGGATTAGCCACTGGGCCAATGGGGCCCCTGCCAGTCCAGCCAATTGGGGCCCCAGGAAAAATGGGCACCCCATACCCTGACTGACTCCTCCCACCCACCCAGCTCTCCTGCCAGGAGCGAGGTCAGGCACGGTGGCCTCATGCGGGGATGGCAGGCAGAAGAGGTTATGATGAGATAACCGGCTCTGTGGATGAGGGAAAGCAGTGGATGTGCTATTTCTGGACTTTAGCAAAGCTTTTGATACAGTCTCCCACAGTATTCTTGCCAGCAAGTTAAAGAAGTATGGGCTGGATGAATGGACGGTATGGTGGACAGAAAACTGGCTAGATGGTCGGGCTCAACGGGTAGTGATCAATGGTTCCATGTCTAGTTGGCAGCCGGTATCAAGTGGAGTGCCCAAGGGTCGGTCCTGGGGCCGGTTTTGTTCAATATCTTCATTAACGATCTGGAGGATGGTGTGGACTGCACCCTAGCAAGTTTGCAGATGACACTAAACTGGGAGGAGTGGTTGATACGCTGGAGGGTAGGGATAGGATACAGAGGGACCTAGACAAATTAGAGGATTGGGCCAAAAGAAATATGATAAGGTTCAACAAGGACAAGTGCAGAGTCCTGCATTTAGGACGGAAGAATCCCATGCACTGTTACAGACTAGGGACCGAATGGCTGGGCAGCAGTTCTGCAGAAAGGGACCTAGGGGTTACGGTGGATGAAAAGCTGAATATGAGTCAACAGTGTGCCCTTGTTGCCAAGAAGGCTAATGGCATTTTGGGTTGTATAAGTAGGGGCATTTCCAGCAGATCGAGGGATGTGATCATTCCCCTCTACTCAGCACTGGTGAGGCCTCATTTGGAGTACTGTGTCCAGTTTTGGGCCCCACACTACAAGAAGGATGTGGATAAATTGGAGAGAGTCCAGCGGAGGGCAACAAAAATGATTAGGGGGCTGGAGCACATGACTTATGAGGAGAGGCTGAGGGAACTGGGATTGTTTAGCCTGCAGAAGAGAAGAATGAGGGGGGATTTGATAGCTGCTTTCAACTACCTGAAAGGGGGCTCCAAAGAGGATGGATCTAGACTGTTCTCAGTGGTAGAAGATGACAGAACAAGGAGTAATGGTCTCAAGTTGCAGAGGGGGAGGTTTAGGTTGGACATTAGGAAAAACTATTTCACTAGGAGGGTGGTGAAGCACTGGAATGGGTTCCCTAGGGAGCTGGTGGAATCTCCTTCCTTAGAGGTTTTTAAGGTCAGGCTTGACAAAGCCCTGGCTGGGATGATTTAGTTGGGTTTGGTCCTGCTTTGAGCAGGGGGTTGGACTAGATACCTCCTGAGGTCCCTTCCAACCCTGAGATTCTATGATTCTATGGAAAGGGCCCCTACTAGCTCGGCCAGGGCCCCACAAACCCTAATCCATCTCTGTGCTAAACTATCTGTTCAATCTCATGTGTAGCTGTGACACTGGTAGTACCTTGCCCAGACCTGAAGAAGAGCTCTGTGTAGCTCGAAAGCGGGTCTCTCTCACACCTCACCTACCTTGTCTCACTAGAAAACTACATGGAAGGTTGGATGGCTTCCTCTGGTCTGTCTTGAACAGATACACAGACTGAGCTGAAAGGATATGACAAGGCTTAATGCCTAATGTAAAGAGGCAGAGTTTGATCAAAGGTTTGGGAGCTCATCTAATTTCTCTCCTGGTTTTCTAGTGCACACTGAAGGCGAGGGGTTCTTGCCCCCTGTGAAAACCCCTACAGATGTGGTAGGTTTAAAGGCAGCCTCTCTGCCCGCTCCCCAGCTGTCTGCTGCCCTCCAGAACATCTCCCTCAAACACCCTTGGACTGAATTACAGTAAGTGGCGGTGGAGGTGTGGCTGGTGTGTTGGGCTGCTGCCTTGTGGCGTTCTTGAGCATTACTGTAGCACAAGACAAGAAGTGTGTCGTGTGGGTAATGCCTTCATGCAGACGTGTGGGAATTCAAGCGCAGTAGAGTGAATACCACACAGGAGGAAATGCAAGCTCTCTGCGGTGTTTCCTTGTCCCCTCTCTGGCTCTCTGACCAGTAAATCTCAGCAGCAGGTCTACAGCCTGGATTTTTTTAAATGCCAGTGTCCATACACCTTTTGCACGAGCACTTATGGTGATGTGCACAATCTAGTAAGTGCGCTCACAATCGGGTCTGAGTGCACGCAGTAGAGCTTGATCCACAGCCCACTGAAGTCAGTGGGACTCTTGCTGCTGATTCCGTGGGCGTTGGATCGGGTGCGCTGGGCATGCACAGAAGTCGTCATGTAGTGTTGGCCCAAAGCAGCTGCCCTTGCAAGGCGCTGAGCGCTCTAGCACCGATTCAGCAAGTGCTTAGCCCCCAGCCTGTGAGCAGTTCCGTTGCCGTCAGTGGCACTGCTCAGTGCTTGAAGTTAAGCTTATGCTGAAGTGCATCAGTGGATCAGGGCCAGAGTGCTCAGCCCTTTGCAAGATCAGGCCCCATATGCACATGGACTTCCAGCACCTCCAAGGGCCTGATGCAGCTCCCATCAAAGTCAATGGAAAGCTCTCACTGACTACGGTGGGAGCCAGATCTGGCCCTGACCTCCCGAGTTCTGATCCAGCAGAGTGCCTAAGCCTGTGCATGCCCAAATTTTGGCTGTATGTAAGTGCTTTGGAGATTGGAGCCCTAGCATTCACCGTTGGCACAAGCACCAGATCATGGAGACTAGAGCCTCTAATGCTAGTCAGGGGAAAAGCTACTAATGTCAACAGCTAACACTGTTGGCAGTCCTGGTGGCTAACACTGCCAGCCAGCCCATTGGGACCACACGCTGTGTTTTCCTAGGAGGAGAACGCCACAAATTCAGGCTCTGTGGGGACTGGAGAACATCTCGGGTGGGGTAGGACAGGCTGATTTGTTTCCCACAGCATGGTAGTTTAGCTAGGGCTCTTATCTGTGGGTCAGGTGGGCAGCAGAAACAGACACTCTGTTAGGAGCCTGAGGATATAAGCGTGTCCTTGCATCCGCTATCTTCAGATCCAGCCTCTGCTGCGTGGTTTGTTTCTCTCCCTCTCAGTATTTCCAAAGCACCTGTCGCTGTCATAGCCAGGTACCGGTTTTGTTAGGAGTCTAGTTTGGCTATGTCCAGCGGACCCTATATATCATACTTACTGTAACCAAGACAAATTGACGCAAATAAGGAACGCGCAAGTGCGTTGCAAGAGAGACAAAGAAAGAAAGAGCTGGCTTTGCCTACTGTCTATGCTGTACCAGTCTTTTCTGCCACCGTCACTAGCACAACATTCACTTACAGGAAAGACTTGGGGCCAGATCCTCAGCTGCGGTAAATGGTCAGAGCTTATGGGGCGCTCTGCTTAATTCCATCAGCTGGGATCTGGCCCCACTAACGCCAGTGGAGCTATGGCCAATTGACACCAGCTGGGATCTGGCCCCACTGACGCCAGTGGAGCTACGGCCGATTGACACCTGCTGGGATCTGGCCCCACTGACGCCAGTGAAGCTATGGCCGATTGACATCAGCTGGGATCTGTCCCCACTGATGCCAGTGGAGCTATGGCTGATTGATACCAGCTGGGATCTGTGCCCACTGATGCCAGTAGAGCTACGGCTGATTGACACCAGCTGGGATCTGTCCCCACTGATGCCAGTGGAGCTACGGCTGATTGACACCAGCTGGGATTTGGCCTGTTTTTTAGTGATCACTGATGAGTAGGGCCCTACCAAATTCAGGGTCATGAAAAATGCGTCACGAACTGTGACGTCTGATCTCCCAGCATGAAATCTGGTCTTTTGTGTGCTTTTACCCTGTACTGTACAGATTTCACAGGGGAGACCAGCGTTTCTCAAATTGGGGTCCTGACCGAAAAGGGAGTTGCAGGGGGGGGTCACAAGGTTATTTTAGGGTGGCCATGGTATTGCCAACCTTACTTCTGCACTGACTTCAGAGCTGGGCATCCGGAGAGCGGCAGCTGTTGGCCAGGCACCCAGCTCTGCAGGCAGCAGCGCAGAAGTAAGGGTGGCAATACCATACCAGGCCATCCTTACTTCTGCACTGCAGCTGGCAGCGACTCTGCCTTCAGAGCTGGGCTTCTGGCCAGCAGCCACTGCTCTCCAGCTCCTCAGAAGTAAGGGTAGCAGTCCCACAACCCCACCCCCAATAACCTTGCAAACCCCCCACAACTCCTTTTTGGGTCTGGACCCCTACAATCACAAACAATTCACATTTAAATAGCTGAAATCATGAAACTTACAATGTTTAAAATCCTATGACCTTGAAATTGACCAAAATGGACCAATGATCACTGGCAGGAGATGGATCACTCAGTGATTACCTGTTCTGTTTATTCCCCCTGGGGCACCTGGCATTGGCCACAGTCGGAAGACAGGATACTGAGCTAGATGGACCTTTGGTCTGACCCAGTATGGCTGTTCTTATGTTCTTATGATGGATGTTTTTCTGGATTTTCTTATGCCAAGTGATGGTACCTCCCAATGACCCCTCTCGCAACTCCTCCCCTCTGCCTTACTTTTTCCTTCCTGCATAACAAAGTGAGGAGCAGCACTCCTGCGTGGTGATCCAGGGGAGCCAGTGATCAGGCTGGCCTCCGTGACCACGGCTCTCCTGGCTCTTGGGCTCCCTGGGTTTCTTTGTCTTTTCAGAAATACAATCTACAATTGCACCAGGCAGCTCCCGGGGAATGGCAGAAGCATCTCGGGTGTTGAGGGATTCCCGGAGCACCCTGGGATTCCGGAGGAAGAACAAGAGGTGGAAGGGGAGGCAGAATGTCCAGGTACTTTCTCCTCACTGCCCTTTGTGGCCTGTATCCCAGCCTGGTATCTTAAAATCATTGTGCAGCAGCCCTACCAGCTGTTGAAGGAGACGGGGGTTTCTTTGAGCATGGCTACACTTGCAGATGTAGAGCGCTGTGAGTTAAACCCGCCTTCGGAGAGCGCAGTAGGGAAAGCACTGCAGTCTGTCCACACTGACAGCTGACAGCACACTGGCCTGGCCACATTTGCAGCACTTGAAGTGGCATTGGGAGCGGTGCATTATGGGCAGCTATCCCAGCATGCAAGTGACTGCAGTGTGCTTTTCAAATGAGTGGGGGTGGAGTGGAGTGTGACAGGGAGTGTGTTGTGTGTATGTGGGGAGAGAGAGAGTGGGTTTTTGGGGTGCTGAGAGTGTCAGCATGCTGTCTTGTAAATTCAGAACACCCCCCCACACCTCTCTCTCACTCACTGAAAGCAAACAGTAAATGTTTGCTTTTTCTTGGAGCTGATAAGCACCCGGCTTCTCCGAAACGGAGCTTTGAAAGGGCATTTCCACATTCCTGCAGCCAATTTCACAACAATGACAAGACTGGCCACTTGATTTAAGGGGATTATGGAATGTTTCCAGAGGCTGATCAGAGCGCAGTAATGCAACACCTCGTTCACACTGGTGCCACGGCGCTCCAGCGGGGGTGCAGCAAACGCTATTCCGCTCGCCCAGGTGGAGAACCAGCAGCACTATAGCCGCGGAGTCAGAGCGCTCTACGTGCCTTGCCAGCGTGGACGGGGAGTGAGCTAGGGCGCCGGGACTGCTTTATTGCGCTGTAGCTCACAAGTGTAGCCAAGGCCTTAGGGAGGGTTGCGATGTCCTCTGGGGACATTGAACCCTAGTGCTCTGCTCTCCAGGGCTCCGGAGCAGCTCCCTCTCATTGCTATGGAACATCGCAGGGTGCTTCCCCAGCTGGCACTGATTGGCATAGCTCCCTTGAAACCACTTTGCAGGAGCTGGGGACCTGGCCCTGTTTTCTTTTTGGTGCCTGCAGCAGTGGGGTACCTTGGCAGCGCGCATGGGCTTTGTCAGCACTTTCCCAATGGCTGCAGTTTAGAGCAGCCACTCCTGCCTCTCTGCTCTCTGTTCTGAGCAGCAAATCCTCCCTCCAGAGCGGTCAGGCTTCGCTTGGCAGCCGGGCTTCCCTCCAAATGGCCATTACTGGCGCCCCTCAACTGGCGTAACTCAGCATAGCTCCACTGACTCCAGCGGAGCTCCGGCCGATGGAGCTCGGCTGGGGCTGGGCCCTGTGTATCTACATTAGATACTGCACTTCAGCTGGCACTGTGTGTCCGTCATTCTCCGGCTGCTCAGTGAGTTGGGGGCTGGTTTCCCACAGGAGAAGTGACTCCCCTCCTCTCACTTGTCTCCCTCAGCCAGGAAGCAGGCCCGAGAGGACACACGGGCTGGGCCCAGGTCACACTGGCCTAGGAAAGCGAAGTGGCTGACCAGCGGTTTCCCTGCCTTCACGGAAGGGTTGGCACGTGAGAGAAGCTCCCCTGACAACGTGGCTGTTCTGCAGCAGCAGGTCCTGGCGCTGACGGAGGAAATCAAGTCTCAGAAGGTGAGGCTGGTCTGGGGACTGTTGCTCCAGAGCCCAGCAAAGCCATTGGGGTGGCTCTAAAGACCACAGGGAGCTTTGGATCAAGCCCCTAGGTGCTAGCATGAGCACTTCTTGGCGAGCCAGTTGCTAGTGTGTCATGCTTGGTTCTCCAGGGATGTTCTTTGGAGCTGTTCTCAGTTGGGGGTCAGTGGGCTCACACGGGTGTGACCCGGGCGGGGTCACTGGGCTCACACGGGTGTGACCCTGCTCAGGTCGGGGGTCACTGGGCTCACACGGGTGTGACCCTGCTCAGGTCGGGGGTCACTGGGCTCACACGGTGTGACCCTGCTCAGGTCGGGTCACTGGGCTCACACGGGTGTGAGCCGGGCGGGGTCACTGGGCTCACACCGTGTGAGCCGGGCGGGTCACTGGGCTCACACCGGTGTGAGCCGGGCGGGGTCACTGGGCTCACACCGGTGTGAGCTGGGCGGGTCACTGGGCTCACACCAGTGTGACCCCACTCAGGTCGGGGTCACTGGGCTCACACCGTGTGAGCCGGGCGGGTCACTGGGCTCACACCGGTGTGAGCTGGGCGGGTCACTGGGCTCACACCAGTGTGACCCCACCAGGTCGGGGTCACTGGGCTCACACCGTGTGACTCGGGTGGGGTGGGGGTCACTGGGCTCACGGGGGGTCACTGGGGTCACACCGGTGTGACTCGGGGTGGGGGCAGGGCGGTCACTGGGGTCACACCGGTGTGACACCGCTCAGGTCGGGGGTCAGTGGGCTCACACTGTGTGACTCGGGCGGTGATCACTGGGCTCGGGGCGGTCAGTGGGCTCACACGGGTGTGACTCGGGGCGAGGGCAGGGCAGTCACTGGGCTCACACGGGTGTGACTCGGGACGGGGCAGGGGTCAGTGGGCTCACACGGTGTGACTCGGGCGGGGGTCAGTGGGCTCACACGGGTGTGACTCGGGGCGAGGGCAGGGCAGTCACTGGGCTCACACGGGTGTGACTCGAGGCGGGGGTCAGTGGGCTCACACGGTGTGACCCCGCTCAGGTCAGGGCGGTCACTGGGCTCACACGGGTGTGACCCGGGGCGGGGGGTCACTGGGCTCACCCGGGTGTGACTCGGGGCGGGGGCAGGGCGGTCAGTGGGCTCACACCGGTGTGACCCCGCGCAGGGCGGGGGGGTCACGGGGCTCCCACGGGTGTGACTCGAGGCGGGGTCAGTGGGCTCACACGGGTGTGACTCGGGCGGGGGTCAGTGGGCTCACACGGGTGTGACTCGGGCGGGGTCAGTGGGCTCACACGGTGTGACTCGGGCGGGGGTCAGTGGGCTCACACTCGTGACTCGAGGCGGGGTCAGTGGGCCCACACGGTGTGACTCGGGCGGGGCGGGGTGGTCAGTGGGCTCACACAGGTGTGACTCGGGCGGGGTCACTGGGCTCACACGGTGTGACTCGGGCGGCAGGGCGGTCACTGGGCTCACACGGGTGTGACTCGAGGCGGGGGGGTCACTGGGCTCACACTCGTGTGACTCGGGGCGGGGGGGTCACTGGGCTCACACCGGTGTGACTCGGGGTGGGGGGGGTCACTGGGCTCACGGGGGGTCACTGGGGTCACACCGGTGTGACCACGCGCGGGTCGGGGGTCACTGGGCTCACACTCGTGTGACTCGGGGCGGGGTGATCACTGGGCTCGGGGCGGTCAGTGGGCTCACACGGGTGTGACCCCGCTCAGGTCAGGGCGGTCACTGGGCTCACACGGGTGTGACTCGAGGCAGGGGGGTCAGTGGGCTCACATGGGTGTGACTCGGGGCGGGGGCAGGGCGGTCAGTGGGCTCACACCGGTGTGACCCCGCGCAGGTCGGGGGGGTCACTGGGCTCACACCCGTATCAGTAGGAGAGGAAGCAGGCCCATGATGAGCAGTTGGCTCCGTCCTTAGTTTACTTCCTGGAGGCAACGGCCTTCTCCCAGACCGTGCAAGCTTCCTCTGTGGCCATGAGTCCAAGCCTGCTCCGAGGAGGGGAGGTGACCGGGAAAGTGTTGTCAGGACAAGGGGATTCCTGGAGCCAGCGTGCACTGCCCCTGCCCCTGCCCTGGCTCTCTGCATCCAGTCAGCCCTCAGGAAGGTGCCTGTGGACAGCCCGGGGCCAGGTGGGATGCACAGCACCTCTGGGGTGGTACAGGCCATGGAGCATGGCGACCCCTCCGTGCTGGGTGCTCCCAGAGCAGGCTGGCAGCACAGCTCCGCTGTTGTAGACACATAGGCATTGCAAGTCGTTCTCCGACACTGGCTAGTGCCCACATCTCAGCAAAAGGCAGCTATGGGGTGTTCTGCCCAGGGGACGTCTCCCCCAGATCCCCTTAGATAATGCCCTGTCCCTTAACCAGAACCCCCAGGCCTGCAGCGTCCTCATTCAGAGCCGGTGCTGTATTGCCTGTGGTTCGTGTGCTGTGACAATCACTCCATGTCCCCGCAGGAGCTGGTTAAGCTTCTTCACAAGGCTCTGGAGGCTGCGCAGCAGGAGAAGAGAGCATCCAGCATGTACCTGACAGCTGCAGAAGACAGAGACCGGCTGGAGCTGGTGCGGCACAAAGTGAGGCAAATTGTGGAGCTCAGCAATCGGGTGGAAGCCCTGGAGAGCGACAGGAGGGAGCTGGAGCAGAGCCTGGCTCTGAGGGACAGCCGTGTGGAGGAGCTGCAGAAGCACGTGCAGCTCCTGATGGACAAAAACCATGCCAAGCAGCAAGTCATCCTGAAGCTCACGGAGCAGATTGCCCTGAATCTCTCTGAGCCGGTGCAAGAGGCTGATGCTGTTGCCGCGGATACCTTGTACAAGCAGCAGGAGGAGATTGAGCATTTGAAGGTCTGTGAGGCAGGCACAGCCAAATCAGCAGCTGGAGGGCTCGTTAGTATATGGTACAGCAGGCGCCTGGGACTGGTTTGTGCCGCTCCTTTGCTGTCCAAAGTGCAGGCAATTGGCAAGGGCTGGGCTGATATCAGTCCTGTGCTTTGAAGGGTTTGAGACGGGGAAGTGGTAGCCTAAAGCTTGTTTTGCCAGACTCAGCTGAGTCATCCTCCATTCAACCCTTAGCTCCTTCTCTGTTGCTGCCTTCACTCAGTCTGTCCAGATGTGTCCTCTGTGTAAACCACATTTCCCCTCAGACAGCCTGGCCCAACGTGCAGTTCCCAGCCTCCTCTGTGCAGTTAGAATGGACGCTTGTGTCTCTCAACAGAGAAGCGCTGTAGCCAACAGTGGGGTTTTGTTGTCTGCAGTGAGTTGTTGGTGCCTGGGGATGCCTCAGGCCTGGATCTTAAAAATGAACCAAACCTAGATCTCTCTGCCTGTCTCCTTGCAGCATCTCCCAAGCATTATGCACTATTACAGGGCAGAGGTAAGGTGGTTTGGGTGCCCTACCTGTATATTTCAGACCTGAACGTGTCTGAATTTCTTTTAAGTTGAGCCTTACGTCTAAGTTTCCTGGGTCTCTGATGTTGTTTGGGAGAATTATGCCCTCCCTGTAATGTATTTTACCTTAAATTATGGAGCCATCTTCTCATTCCTTAGTTTTTCTGTGGGGATTTAAAACAGAGAGGAGACTAGCAAAAGCCTGCCTGCTGTCTGCCAGCTGGCAGCCTGGTGTGAGCACCTGCTCTGCTTTCTGGCAGGATGACCTAGATGCCTACAGAACTCAGAACCAGTTCCTCAACTCAGAGATCCACCAGGTCACGAAGCTCTGGAGAAGCATTGCCGAGAAGGAGAAATTCCTGCTGATGAAGGTGAGCTGAGCTGTGGAGAGAGATGGCAGCTGTTCATTTAGTCATTGTGAAGTGAGCACCAATGCAGGAGTTTCCCTTCCTACCCAGCCCTGGTCCCAGATGCACAGTAAGCCAACAAGGGTCTTGTTCCCAGTAGACTCCCTTCCCCCCCTTCTCTCTGTATTTTGGTGACCTCGACATGGGATCTCTGATCATCTTCCCTCAAGAGTTTCCCAAATAACATACAGGCAAACCCTAATTTTTGTTCGGGTCTCAAGGGATGATGAAGCATTAGTAGAGTTGGGGTCTTGCAAAATCAAATTTCTGCTTCTCTACGAATTTCAGCTCCAGGCCAGACACAAGCTTAGAGCCACGTGAGGCTCCGGGGTTTACATAGGAACAGGCTCATCCCAGGCGCCATCCGGTTCAGTAGCCTGTTGCTGACAAGGGCCAGTGCCAGCAGGATGCAGCACTGAAGCTAAGATGCCTACAGGGAAAGTTCCCTTCAGCCCCCAGGAGTTAGAGGTCGGCTGACACTCAAGGCTTGGAGTTTGTCCCTTCTGAAGCACTTGTTTGCATTTTAATCTCTGCTATCATAACTCCGGATACTCAGCCACAGAAACATTCAGTCCTTTTTTGTATGCTGCTCAGCTCTTGGGGCAGGTCTACACTAAGGGTGGGGGTCGAACTAGGGTACGCAAGTTCAGCTACATGAATAGCGTAGCTGAATTTGAAGTACCTTAGTTCGAACTACTTACCCGTCCAGACGCTGCGGGATCGAAGTCCGCGGCTCCAAGGTCGACTCCGCCACCGCCGTTTGCAGTGGTGGAGTACCGGAGTCGACCGGAGCGCGCGGGGAGTTCGAACTATTGCGTCTAGATTAGACGCGATAGTTCGAACTCCGAGAAGTCGAACTCACCGTGTCGACCCGGCAGGTAAGTGTAGACTAGCCCTTGGTCTCAACACCTCATGTGTCAGTGAGTTCCGCAGACTAATGTGCTGTATGAAAAAGTGTTTCCCTCTCTGTTTTGTCAGAATTTGGCACATTTGATTTCACTGAGTTTCTCCATGTTATTGTATTGTGAGATGGAGCGGGCACTGCCCTTGGTCCTATCTTTGCTGTTCCATTCATGATTGTACTCTTGTCATGCTCCCTCCTATTCATCTCCTCTTTACAGTAAACAGTCCCAGTTAATCTGTTAATCTGTCTTCAGAGCCCTTCGTTCTCCTCCTCCACCGCTATGGTCCCCTCTAGTTCTGCAGTGACTCTGTCGAAGTGGGGTGCAGTCCTGCCCACACGAATCAGGCAGCGGCGAGGCAGGGCTGCGTATAATGGCACTGTGTTAGTGCCATGTTGTTCTCCATCCCATCCCTATGCACCCTAACACCTTGTTTGCCTTCCTAACTGCGGCAGCCGATGCGCAGATGTCTCCAGTGAGCTCCTAGCGTGGGCGAGTCCCTCAGCATCTCAGGGCCTCAGTTCTCCACCTGTATATCTGGGAGAACGACGCTTCCTTTCTCCCACCCCTTCTTTGGCCTGGCCCTGAGCTCTCTGGGGCAGGCCTGTCTCTCACTATTGGTCTGGGCAGTGGCCAGTCTCAGACTCAGCTGAGTCACTAGTACTGTCCCTGGCCGGTAGAGGAGTAGCACTGCCTGGCTGGGAAGCTGCAGAGGAGCAGTTGGAATAGATGAGACAGAGTAAGGCTTTAGATGCCTCTTCAAAATGGTCAAGGTATGAACCCAGGTGTCCTGGCCAAATTTCACTCTGGGCAATTCTGACCAGCCCCCTTCCCCAATAAAATTCCCTATGCAGTGTCCTGCACACGCGCACACACTCCCGTGGATTCCCGCTTTACCCTCTAACACCCTCCTTGCTGCACAGCAGTGACCCACTGCCAGCACCCGGGCTGCTCTCCTTGCTCCTGCAGGGCTCTGGCTCTTTCCCGCTGCAGCGGCCTTGCGGTGGCTGCTCCTTCCACCCTCCATGGCGCTCCGTGGCATGCGGTTGACTCAGTAACTGCTTGCCCATGAACACGGGAGATGCAGGCAGCTGCTGGGGCAGACACCTGGCGCTGCGTGCCTCTGGGTGGGGGTTTCCAGGGGCAAGGGCAGGCCATGTGGGCTTTGCTCATGGCTGACACATCTGTCAGGGGCTGTCAGTCTTGTGCATCTGCAGCACAGCCGCTCTGACGGCACCCCCAACCCTCTCTTCCAGTGTGCCCGCCTGCAAGCCCGCAGCTGCCAGGTGGAGAGCAAATACCTGACGATGCTGAGGAGGCTGCAGGAGGCCTCCCCTGACCTGGCCAGCGGTGAGGCCGAGCTGGTGAAGAGCCTGATCCAGGAGGCGCTGCAGTGGGATGCGAAGGAGGAAGCAGCGGAGGCTCTTCAGCTGAACCCTGTCAGGTAAGGGGCACGTGGGCGAGGAGGGCGCATCACTGCTTTGTGGCAGGGATGCGGCAAGTGCAGAAGGGCTCTCTGTCACGGGATGGGTCCTTGGCTCAGAACAGTCCTGGGGCAGCTCCATCTGCCAGGTTCCCAGCTGTCCCGTGCTGAGGCAGACAGGCTTGCTGTCCTGCACAGAGTGTGCGTAGCCCAACTCTAGGATCTCTGGCAGCAACCTGGGGGATGGATCTGCATGTCTCCCACAGCCCAGTTCAAGGCTGCTGACAGTCACGCCTGGGTTACAGATTCTGGAATGGGAAGATGCATCCCTAAAACAAAGCACTCCCTGGCCCCTGCGATGGAGCCTGTTCTGTGCATTTAGCCAGATGAGGTGCCATCAGCAATAACGTTTTCAGTACCCACCTCACTGCTGAATTTGCTATTCCTTGCCCTCCCTGAGCTGGGGCGCTCTGCTTAGCCAGGCAGTGCAGTCTGCCTGGGGTGAGCACAGGACTCATCCCCGCTGTGGAGGGGAGGTGACTGAGCAGCCGTCACATGCAGGCAGTTTGGGGTTTCTGTGCACACATCCCCCATGAGCTGGAACTAAGTGTTTTCCACAGCGGACGGGATACTGGGGATAAGCAGAGGCTGGGAGGAAGTGTGAGGCTGGTCTGTCTTCTCTACAGGGTCACCTGGGTGTGAGCAGCAGGTTAGCCTAACCTGGGTGTGAGCAGCTGCACTGCAAACCCACTCTCGAGTTACTGGGACCTCACTGGGGCCAGGTGTATCACTCAGACTCCTGGGTCTTGGTGCTGCAATGAGCCGAGCAGCTCTGAGACTCTTTCAGTGAACTGTGGCAGAACTTGTCTGTCCTGAGAACACGGGGGAATTGTGGGAAGGCATTGGAAAGCCATCAGCACTTGAATGGGTTAGTCTGCAACCTCACTGCAAAGTGGGCAGGTTACCAGCCTGAGTGAAAGCGACTCCTGCGCTCTAGCCCACCCGGGTGTCAAGCACCACCGCAGCGGGGTGAGAGGGTTATGGGGGTGGATGGGAGGGGTTAGGGCAGTACTGGAGGTGGGGGTAGCTGCAGTGAAGACAAACCCTGGAGTCAGGCGAGGGAAATCTGTACCATGCCTCTGGCAAAGGTCTGTCTGGTTGTTCAGCTTGTCAGCGGCTGGGGTAGGACCACGTGTGCAGCACCCAGCAGGGCCCCATGGGACCAGGCTGGCTAAGGTTTGAACACAGCTACAAAGGGGGCACTGGAAGGACACGTGGAAGGGTTGGTGCTCGGGGGACAGGAGGCCCAGCAGTCTGGTGGCTCCTTCCATCTCTAGCAGCTGGGGTTCCAGGAGGAGGGGCTGCTGGCTCTCGCACAGGCGCTGCCCAGGGAGACAGCCGCTGTGCCTGGAGCAGCAGGAGTGGGGCTGGGCACCGTAGCTGCCTCTGACTCAGTTTGCCCTGCGTACCAATAGCCCGCTGGGCAAACTGTCCAGCACCTAGCACCTGGGTTTCAGCCCCTGCTCTGCTCTGCCCTCTCCAGAGAGTATGACGACTACGGGTTTATGACCATTCCCAAATACGAGGCTGAGGACTGGAAGCTTCTGGCTAAAATCCAAGCCCTAGAGATCAAATCCAACAACCTGCTGAGCCACACGGCAGTAGAGAAGCCTCTTGGTGAGAGATGGGCCAGCATGGCTGAGCTGAGCCCCTCTGCGGAGCTGAAAGGCTTGATCCGCTGCGGCATCCCTGTGGAGCACCGCCAAAGGGTCTGGAAATGGATAGTGACCCAGCGCCTGTCCCACCACCACGCCGCCCACCACTACGAGAGCCTGCTGCGGCAGTGTGAGCGCACGGAGCACCCCGCCTCCCGGCAGATCGAGCTGGACCTGCCCCGCACCCTCACCAACAACAGGCATTTCACATCTCCCACCTCCCAGCTGGTCCCCAAGCTCCGAAGGGTGCTGCTGGCCTTCTCCTGGCAGAATCCCGCCATCGGCTACTGCCAGGGGCTAAACAGGTGAGACACTGAGGGAAGGCCGCTCACTGCTGGGCTGTCTCTGTACCAGGGGATAAGAGCTGCCCCTGAGTCCTGGGGGCTCCTGGAGGATCAGTCGCAGGACAGGGTGCTCAGATACCCCAGCGAGGGGCCAGAGGAGTACCGCAAGGAGAGGGAAGCAGGTGGACATTTCCTGTTAGAGTGATGGTGTCGGTTCTGCAGGGATTCCCCAGCTGGGGGAGCTGGGATGGCTGCTTTTGTAGTAATTTAGATGGAATGTGTGAGTTAAAGGTGTTCACATCACCCAGTCACTTTTCAACATTAAACAGTGTTAAACAAGGCCCAGGGCTTGGCATACAGAGACCTTGGCTTGCTTTAATGCCATGGCAAACACACCATTAAAGAGCCTTTTAACATTTTATTGGAGATACAGAAAAGAAGGAAAAACAGCTAAAGCCTTTGAAATGTAAAGTATTAACTAAGGCTTCCATTTGTACAACATCCCTTCTTCCCTTTGCCGTTAGCTGGAGAGCATTTTAGAAGGAAAATCTCCCTTGTTTGACAGGCCTTAGATCAGGGTGGGCAAACTTTCTGGAACCGAGGGCCACATCAGATATGGAAATTGTATGGCAGGCCATGAATGCTCATGAAATTGGGGTGTGGGGTGTGGGGAGGGTGAGGGCTCTGGCTGGGGGGTGGGGCTAGGGTGAGGGTTTGGGGTGCAGGGGGGCGCTCTGGGCTGGGACCAAGGGGAATCAGAGGGCAGGATGGGGATCAGGGCTGGGGCAGGGGGTTGGATTGTGGGAGGGGTACAAGCTCCAGGTGGCGCTTACCTCAAGCAGCTCCCAGAAGCAGCGGCATGTCCCCCCTCTGGCTCCTACGCAGAGGCACGGCCAGGCAGCTCTGCACGCTGCCCCGTCCGCGGACGCTGCCCCTGCAGCTCCCGTTGGCCATGGTTCTCAGCCAATGGGAGCTGCGGGGGCAGCATGTGGGGTGGGGGCAGCATGTGGAGCCCCTTGGCTGCCCCTACATGTAGGAGCCAGGGGGGCGGGACATGCTACTGCTTTCAGGAGCCACGCAGAGCCACGGTACGCACGGAGCAGGGTAAGCCCACGGACCCTGCTCCCCGGCGGGAGCTCAAGGGCCGGATACGGCCTCTGGGCCGTAGTTTGTCCATCCCGCCTTAGATGGTACCAAAGGTGGTGGTAATTGTCGTCCCAGGTTGGGGTTGACATTCAGTTGCAGCCAGCAGGGGTGGCGATGTCATCTGGGTCCCTCTCTGGCCTGTTCTGGTCACACAACGCTTCTTAGGATCAGGGTGATGAAGGCCAGAGGTGACAGGAAATGGCGGGCTTGGCAGCCATGATGGTGAAGCTCGCTCCAGTAGCCTCTGCCTATTCTATCCATCTGTTCTTTTTATTTGTTCTTTCATTCTTTCCCCACAAAATCTCTCTTTAAGGACCCCAAGAGGGAGTGGTGGGTGGAATAGCCCATCCCCTCATTATTATGTCCACCAAAAAGGCCTAATATCCAACATACCAGTTTTGGCTCATGAACTTCCAGTGCCACATTTCCTCTTTTTAACGAGCGTAATTTCACTGCAGTCCTTGAGTCATAGTGACTTGGGCTTTTTTTTCTCAGAGTAATTCAGTTATTCCCCCTTCAGTTGTCTCCCTTCTGTGCCTGTTCTCA
Organism: Mauremys reevesii; assembly: GCF_016161935.1. Classification (NCBI taxonomy): domain Eukaryota; kingdom Metazoa; phylum Chordata; order Testudines; family Geoemydidae; genus Mauremys; species Mauremys reevesii. The sequence continues at coordinate 130,271,872 of NC_052628.1, forward strand.
TCAACGTTTGTTGTTATAGGTTACTGGAACAACTTGTAACTTTTACATGCTTTTTACAGCTGCGCTCCCAAGTTGGGTGGATTTGTAAGCCCATTTGTCACAATGCTGTTCGTAGCAGAGTTGGCAAGGAGGCAAATGCCCTGTGGCCCGCACACACTGGCGATCAGTGTCCTGAATGAAGGCTTGTTTGTGTTTTGTGAGTCTGACACCTCTTCCTCCAGCAGCCCCATGCTTTCCCTGTCCCCTGTTCAGAGCTAAGAGAGGCAGGCCAGTTCCGGTGCCCAGCATTCACCATGCTCTTTGTTCATGGGCTGCAAACCCACCTACTAACCTCCAGCCAGGAACAAACTTCCAAAGCCAGGTGATCAGTCCTGTGACAACAAATGCTGTCACTCCTCCGCTGAAGGAAAGGTACACAGCCGTCTCCCAAACAGGCACTTTCCTCTGGGGCGGGGAGGGATCGCTCAGTGGTTTGAGCATTAGCCTGCTAAATCCAGGGCTGTGAGTTCAATCCTTGAGGGGGCCATTGAGGGATCTGGGGTAAAATCAGTACTTGGTCCTGCTAGTGAAGGCAGGGGGCTGGACTTGATGACCTTTCAGGGTCCCTTCCAGTTCTAGGAGATTGGTATATCTCCAGATAGTATATTATCATTATAGCTCATCAGTGACTGTTGAGCATCTAAAGAACAATGGGATCAGATTCAGGGAGTAGAAGAGAGGCAGAATAAAGTGACTTTTTCAAAAGAATTCTTGTATCCTCACTCAGTATTCTTAGCCCTCATGCAGCGATTTAGGACGCCTGGAGCATTGCTCTGATGTATATTAACGTGACATGAAATGTACATCAGTCATTTGTATCACATTGGCCAAATCCTGGGAGCTGCTCAGCATCCGCAGTCGCTCCAGCAGCACTTGGGCGTGTGAGTGCAGCAGCCTCTGGAATTGGCTTGCTGGCAGTAACAAGCACTTGGCTTTTCCGGGAGCTGCCCAAGCGGGACGATGTGCGTGCTGCTGCCTGTCAGCCTCTGCTTCCTAAGCAATGGGAAAAGGCAAGGTCTGAATTGGTGTGTAATCATTGAGGTTTGGCGCACATAGCACACGACTGTCCTGGTGACACTCCCCTTAGTGGAGAAGACTTGACGTAGATATTGGGAAGCCTTCTTTACTCTTCAGAGCCTGCTCTCTGCACGGTGTCACCCAGCAGCTACATGGTCCCCTGTCCCTGCCCAGCTCTCTGCGGGGCATTGCCCGGCAGCCACGTGGGCCCCTCTGCCCCCCAGTGCCTTCTGCTCCGTGCAGAGTCACCTGGCAGCCACGTGGGCCCCTCCGCCCCCCACTGCCTTCTGCTCTGTGCGGAGTCACCTGGCAGCCACGTGGGCCCCTCCGCCCCCCACTGCCTTCTGCTCTGTGCGGAGTCACCTGGCAGCCACGTGGGCCCCTCCGCCCCTCACTGCCTTCTGCTCTGTGCGGAGTCACCTGGCAGCCACGTGGGCCCCTCCGCCCCCCACTGCCTTCTGCTCTGTGCGGAGTCTCCTGGCAGCCACGTGGGCCCCTCCGCCCCCCACTGCCTTCTGCTCTGTGCGGAGTCACCTGGCAGCCACGTGGGCCCCTCCGCCCCCCCAGTGCCTTCTGCTCTGTGCGGAGTCACCTGGCAGCCATGTGGGCCCCTCCACCCACCACTGCCTTCTGCTCTGTGCGGAGTCACCTGGCAGCCACGTGGGCCCTCCGCCCCAGTGCCTTCTGCTCTGTGTGGAGTCACCTGGCAGCCACGTGGGCCCTCCGCCCCACTGCATTCTGCTCTGTGCGGATTCAGCTGGCAGCCACGTGGGCACCTCCGCCATCCAGTGCCTTCTGCTCTGTGCGGAGTCACCTGGCAGCCACGTGGGCCCCCCCGCCCCCCACTGCCTCCTGCTCTGTGCGGAGTCACCTGGCAGCCACGTGGGCCCCTCCGCCCCCCACTGCCTTCTGCTCTGTGTGGAGTCACCTGGCAGCCACGTGGGCCCCTCCGCCCCCCACTGCCTTCTGCTCTGTGCGGAGTCACCTGGCAGCCACGTGGGCCCCTCCGCCCCCCACTGCCTTCTGCTCTGTGCAGAGTCACCAGGCAGCCACGTGGGCCCCTCCGCCCCCCACTGCCTTCTGCTCTGTGCGGAGTCACCTGGCAGCCACGTGGGCCCCTGCGCCCCCCACTGCCTTCTGCTCTGTGCGGAGTCACCTGGCAGCCACGTGGGCCCTCTTTCTCCCCAGCTGTTTGTGTGAGGTTGCCCAAAGGCTGCCTAGGACCATCCATCCCATCCGGCTCCGGGAGCAGGCTGGAATGTTGTGTGAATTATCTGGCACCTAGGACATGCCTGGGGCTCTGCAGACAAGTTCCCTGCCCCAGAGAGCTCATCCTGTCCAGCACAAGGCACCCTCTGCTCCTCTGAGCTGATCACAGCCGAGGGGCTCAGGACTATGGCGATGAATGGATGACCGGCGGGGCGGGGGGGGAAGGGAAGTAATCTGTGTCATGTGGATCTATCAGGGTAGAGCTGCTCCCATCTCAGAGTGCCGTGAGGCTGGCTCCCAGGTGGAGTGAATCAGCACACCTCCACTGGCTTCAGTAGAGCCCCACCAAGTACCCAAGCTGGGGCGCCGGCCCCGTGAGTCTAGCTTCATTGCTTAGCCCTGCCTACTCTCTAGTGCTCTGGCAGTGCTGCCGGACATGGCAATGAGCTCCAGCCAGCCTGGTTACTCCAGGAGATACAGGGAGATCTTTGAGGCCCTGGCAAAGCACACTCGTTGGCTGGCCTGTCACTGCTCACCAGCCTGTGCTGCCTGCACCAGAGCCACACAAAGATTTAATGTAAAACCTGAAGCTAGAAGACCAGTGAAGTGGGCTGTAGCTCACGAAAGCTCATGCTAAAATAAATTTGTTAGACTCTAAGGTGCCACAAGTACTCCTGTTCTTTTTGCGGATACAGACTAACACGGCTGCTACTCTGAAAACAGTGCCAACCAGAATCTCTGATTTCCCACCAGTGCTATTGCAGGTCAGTGTCTGCTCAGTAGGTAATAGAGAGTGTCTGCTTTGTTTCATGGTGTCCTGTCCATTGCAGGTTGGCGGCCATTGCTCTCCTGGTCCTAGAAGAGGAGGAAAGCGCATTCTGGTGCCTGGTTCACATTGTGGAAAACCTGATGCCGGCGGATTACTACAGCGACACGTTAATAGCATCACAGGTGAGCATGAGAATCCGCCTACGTCACAGGGTACCAATGCTGCACAGAGATGTTAAAGGGACATGGTCGACTCCTGCAGCCCAGCCTGTGGACTCTCTGCAGCCCTCCTGCAGAAGCCAATTTTAGGGTTACTTTGCAGGGCCCGGAGCAGGGCCCATGAGAATCAGGCCCATGCTGTCCTGCCAGTCCTCGGAAGTCAGGCAGGTTGGAGAGGAGACACTTTTATTAACTGCACAATCACTCAGCATTGTCTGAATCCATGGGGTTTCCTCACATCATAGGTAATTTCATTAACTCTTTCCACTACTTCAAAGTGTCCATTCTAAATGTCTTGCATTTTATTCTTTCTCACAGGATCCAGCACAAGCACCATATCTCCTATTTCAAATGCTCTTTCCTTGGCATGTCTATCATGCCACGCCTTTCAAACTTCCTGGCTTTCCTTTAGATTTTGCTGAAACAACTTCATCATACCTTGCAATTTTTCATTAAAATGAGACACATACTCCATCACTGGCTACTCTGTCTCCTCAACATTACCTTCCCAAGAGTCATGAATCAGATCTAGGGGTCCCCTAACCTGCCTTACATGGAGCAGTTCAAAGGGAGCAAACCTAGTAGATTCTTGGGGTACACTCCTGTACACATACAACAGATATGGCAGCCGAACGTCTCCATCATTCTGCCACCTGTCCACATACATTTTCATCATACATTTCAAGGACTCACCAGACCATTGGTGGGTGGTAGGGAGCAGCTTTTAGGTGCTTTACTCTATACATTTCCCATAACTGCTTAAAAACAAAACATAAAATTAGACCCATGGTCTGACAATATTGCTCTGGGAAAACCCACTCTGCTAAAAATAGCAAACGACCTGTTGCCACTATCTTTGCCTCAATATTAGACAATGCTGCCACCTCAGGGTACCTGGTAGCAAAATCTACCAACCCAGAAATATACTTCTTCCCGTTCCTGGAAGGTTTAGGGAGTGGTCCTACAATATCCACAGATGCTCTGGCAAATGCCTTCCCAATAATGGGTTAAAGGCTGGAGGGGTGCCTCACTAGGTCCCTTTAACGCTTTGCACTTCTGGCACAAATCACAGTGCCTGGAATAATCTCTCACTGTTTCAAAAAGATAAGGCCAGTAAAATTTTGCTTCAATCTGTCACATGTTTTGCCTACACCCAGATGTCCTGCAAACAGACCATCATGAGGCCTCGGTCACACAGAGTAAGCTGGAGTAACTTCACAGAAATCACCATCGTCCAATGCTTCTGCTAGGGTGGGGCAACCCCACAGAGCACCTTGCCCAGGGCTGGGCCTCAGTGGCACAGCCGAGCCTGAAACGCTCAAATCACACAGGAAGGGCCTGACCTTGCTGTGATACGGGTAGGTGCGGGAGAGTTAGGCCCATCGTACATGTCTCCCCTGCTCCAAAAAGAGAGACCGCCAAGACTCCTCTGAGTTGGAGCCCAGTTGCAACTCAGTAAGAGTGTGTAGACTCTTAAAATCTCCTCCATGGACACAGGGTTCCTCTGTCTGTCTGGTGCATCAGAGTCCAGGGCAGGTCTGCCAGACTTTCTGATGCTGCGGCATGCTTGCAGCAGAAATCACAGCTGCTGGTGCCATTCCATTGCATTTGTTGTTGGTGGGCAGTCAGCAGGAGGAGGAAGAGCTGTTGTGTGTGTGTCACAGTCAGGGCAGGGGTATATGTTACAGAATGTGCTCTCTTGGCCTAGTGGCGCTGACTTTCTAATCTGCGGGAGGGTGCTCAACCCCCCAGCTCTGTCCCAGTCCCCACCCCCACCCCACCTCTAATACAGCACTGACTTTCCAGGCACATGCTGCTGCAGAACCAGCCTTCGCACTGCAGCACGCTTCTTCCAGTTAATTAGGAGAACATAAGATCGGCCACACTGGGTCAGACCAAAGGTCGATCTAGCCCAGTTTCCTGTCTTCCAACAGTGGCCAGTGCCATGTGCCCCAGAGGGAATGAACAGAACAGGGAATCATCAAGTGATCCATCCCCTGTCGCTCATTCTCAGCTTCTGGCAGACAGAAGCTAGGGACACCATCCCTGCCCAGCCTGGCTAATAACCATTGATGGACCTATCCTCCATGAACTTATCTAGTTCTTTTAACCCTGCTATGGTCTTGGCCTTCACAACATCCTCTGGCAGAGTTCCACAGGTTAACTCTGTGTTGTGTGAAGAAATGCTTCCTTTTGTTTGTTTTAAATCTGCTGCCTGTTAATTTCATTTGGTGACTCCTAGTTCTTGTGTTATGAGAAGGAGTAAATAACACTTCCTTATTTACTTTCTCCACACCATTCATGATTTTATAGACCTCGATCATATCCCCACTTAGTCATCTCTTTTCCAAGCTTAAAAGTCTGTCTTATTAATCTCTCCTCATATGGAACCTTTCCATATCCCTAATCATTTTTGTTGCCCTTTTCTGAACCTTTTCCAATTCCTATATATAGATAGATAGATAGATAGATAGATAGATAGATGTGGGCATACCATGGATTTATATAGAGGCAATATGATATTTTCTGTCTTATTATCTATCCCTTTCTTAATGATTCCCAACATTCTGTTAGCTTTTTTGACTGCCGCTGCACATTGAGTGGATGTTTCCAGAGAACTATTCACAATGATATATATTCCTATATATAGGAATTGGAAAAGGTTCAGAAAAGGGCAACAAAAATGATTAGGGATATGGAAAGGTTCCATATGAGGAGAGATTAATAAGACAGACTTTTAAGCTTGGAAAAGAGATAAGTGGGGATATGATTGAGGTCTATAAAATCATGAATGGTGTGGAGAAAGTAAATAAGGAAGTGTTATTTACTCCTTCTCATAACACAAGAACTAGGAGTCACCAAATGAAATTAACAGAACATAAGAACATAAGAAAGGCCGTACCAGGTCAGACCAAAGGTCCATCTAGCCCAGTATCTGTCTACCGACAGTGGCCAATGCCAGGTGCCCCTGAGGGAGTGAATCTAACAGGCAATGATCAAGTGATCTCTCTCCTGCCATCCATCTCCATCCTCTGACGAACAGAGGCTAGGGACACCATTCTTACCCATCCTGGCTAATAGCCATTTATGGACTTAGTCACCATGAATTTATCCAGTCCCCTTTTAAACATTGTTATAGTCCTAGCCTTCACAACCTCCTCAGGTAAGGAGTTCCACAAGTTGACTGTGCGCTGCGTGAAGAAGAACTTCCTTTTATTTGTTTTAAACCTGCTGCCTATTAATTTCATTTGGTGACCCCTAGTTCTTGTATTATGGGAATAAGTAAATAACTTTTCCTTATCCACTTTCTCAACATCACTCATGATTTTATATACCTCTATCATGTCCCCCCTTAGTCTTCTCTTTTCCAAACTGAAGAGTCCTAGCCTCTTTAATCTTTCCTCATATGGGACCCTCTCTAAACCCCTAATCATTTTAGTTGCTCTTTTCTGAACCTTTTCTAGTGCTACAATATCATTTTTGAGGTGAGGAGACCACATCTGTACACAGTATTCGAGGTGTGGGCGTACCATGGATTTATATAAGGGCAATAATATATTCTCTGTCTTATTCTCTATCCCCTTTTTAATGATTCCTAACATCCTGTTTGCTTTTTTGACCGCCTCTGCACACTGCGTGGACATCTTCAGAGAACTATCCACGATAACTCCAAGATCTTTTTCCTGACTCGTTGTAGCTAAATTAGCCCCCATCATGTTGTATGTATAGTTGGGGTTATTTTTTCCAATGTGCATTACTTTACATTTATCCACATTAAATTTCATTTGCCATTTTGTTGCCCAATCACTTAGTTTTGTGAGATCTTTTTGAAGTTCTTCACAGTCTGCTTTGGTCTTAACTATCTTGAGTAGTTTAGTATCATCTGCAAACTTTGCCACCTCACTGTTTACCCCTTTCTCCAGATCATTTATGAATAAATTGAATAGGATTGGTCCCAGGACTGACCCTTGGGGAACACCACTAGTTACCCCTCTCCATCCTGAGAATTTACCATTAAATCCTACCCTTTGTTCCCTGTCCTTTAACCAGTTCTCAATCCATGAAAGGACCTTTCCTTTTATCCCATGACAGCTTAATTTACGTAAGAGCCTTTGGTGAGGACCTTGTCAAAGGCTTTCTGGAAATCTAAGTACACTATGTCCACGGATCCCCCTTGTCCACATGTTTGTTGACCTTCAAAGAACTCTAATAGATTAGTAAGACACGATTTCCCTTTACAGAAACCATGTTGACTATTGCTCAAGAGTTTATGTTTTTCTATGTGTCTGACAATTTTATTCTTTACTATTGTTTCAACTAATTTGCCCGGTACCGACGTTAGACTTACCGGTCTGTAATTGCCGGGATCACCCCTAGAGCCCTTTTTAAATATTGGCGTTACATTAGCTAACTTCCAGTCATCGGGTACCGAAGCCGATTTAAAGGACAGGTTACAAACCTTAGTTAATAGTTCCACAACTTCACATTTGAGTTCTTTCAGAACTCTTGGGTGAATGCCATCTGGTCCCGGTGACTTGTTAATGTTGAGTTTATCAATTAATTCCAAAACCTCCTCTAGTGACACTTCAATCTGTGACAGTTCATCAGATTTGTCACCTACAAAAGCCAGCTCAGGTTTGGGAATCTCCCTAACATCCTCAGCCGTGAAGACTGAAGCAAAGAATCCATTTAGTTTCTCCGCAATGACTTTATCGTCTTTAAGCGCTCCTTTTGAATTTTGATCATCAAGGGGCCCCACTGGTTGTTTAGCAGGCTTCCTGCTTCTGATGTACTTAAAAAACATTTTGTTATTACCTTTGGAGTTTTTGGCTAGCCGTTCTTCAAACTCCTGTTTGGCTTTTCTTATTACACTCTTGCACTTAAGTTGGCAGTGTTTGTGCTCCTTTCTATTTGCCTCACTAGGATTTGACTTCCACTTTTTAAAGGAAGTCTTTTTATCTCTCACTGCTTCTTTTACATGGTTGTTAAGCCACGGTGGCTCTTTTTAGTTCTTTTACTGTTTTTCTTAAATTTTGGTATACATTGAATTTTGTCCTCTATTATGGTGTATTTAAAAGGGCCCACGCAACTTGCAGGATTTCACTTTAGTCACTGTACCTTTTAACTTTTGTCTAACTAACCCCTCATTTTTGTATAGTTCCCCCTTTGAAATTAAAGGCCACAGTGTTGTGCTGTTGAGATGTTCTTCCCACCAAAGGGATGTTGAATGCTATTGTATTATGGTCACTATTTCCAAGCGGTCCTGCTATAGTTACCTCTTTGACCAGCTCCTGCGCTCCACTCAGGATTAAATCTAGAGTCGCCTCTCCCTTGTGGGTTCCGCACCAGCTGCTCCATGAAGCAGTCATTTAAAGTATCGAGAAATTTTATCTCTGCATTTCGTCCTGAAGTGAAATGTTCCCAGTCAATATGGGGATAATTGAAATCCCCCACTATTATTGGGTTCTTAATTTTGATAGCCTCTCTAATTTCCCTTAGCATTTCATCATCACTATTACTGTCCTGGTTAGGTGGTCGATAATAGATCCCTACTGTTATATTTTTACTAGAGCATGAAATTTCTATCCATAGAGACTCTATGGAACCTGTGGATTCGCTTAAGATTTTTACTTCATTTGAATCTACACTTTCTTTAACATATAGTGCCACTCCTCCCCCTGCACGGCCTGTTCTGTCCTTCCGATATATTTTGTACCCCGGAATGATTGTGTCCCATTGATTGGTCTCAGTCCACCAGGTTTCTGTGATGCCTATTATATCTATATCCTCCTTTATCACAAGGCACTCTAGTTCACCCATCTTATTATTTAGACTTCTGGCATTTGTGTACAAGCACTTTAAAAACTTGTCCCTGTTTATTAGCCTGCCTTTTTCTGATGTGCCAGATTCTTTTTTATGTGACTGTTTATCATCTGATCCGGCCCAGATTTAAAACAAACAAAAGGAAGCATTTCTTCACACAACACAGAGTTAACCTGCGGAACTCTGCCAGAGGATGTCGTGAAGTCCAAGACCATAGCAGGGTTAAAAAAAGTGACCCAGGTAACTACAGGCCTGTTAGTTTAACATCTGTAGTATGCAAAGTCATGGAAAAAATTTTAAAGGAGAGAGTGGTTACGGACCTTGAGGCCGATGGCAACTGGGACAAATTACAGCATGGTTTTACGAAAGGTAGATCGTGCCAAACCAACCTGATCTCCTTCTTTGAGAAAGTAACAGATTTTTTAGACAAGGGAAATGCGGCGGATCTAATATATCTCGATTTCAGTAAGGCATTTGATACGGTACCGCATGAGGAATTACTGGTTAAATTGGAAAAGATGGGGATCGAAATGAAAATCCAGAGGTGGATAAGGAGCTGGTTAAAGGGGAGACTGCAGAGGGTCGTATTGAAGGGTGATCTGTCGGGTTGGAGGGGGGTTACCAGTGGAGTTCCTCAAGGTTTGGTTTTGGGTCCGATTTTATTTAATCTATTTATCGCTGACCTCGGAACCAAAAGTAGGAGTGGGCTGATAAAGTTTGCGGATGACACCAAGTTGGGAGGTATTGCCAATTCGGAAAAGGATCGGGATATCCTCCAGGGAGATTTGGATGACCTTGTAAACTGGAGTATTAGTAACAGGATGAAATTCAATAATGAGAAGTGTAAGGTTATGCATTTAGGGATGACTAACAAGAATTTTAGTTATAAACTGGGGACGCACCAGTTGGAAGTAACGGATGAGGAGAAGGACCTAGGAGTCCTGGTTGATCGTAGGATGACTATGAGTAGGCAATGTGATGTGGCCGTTAAAAAAGCTAATGCGGTCTTGGGATGCATTAGGCGAGGTATTTCTAGTAGGGATAAGGAGGTGCTAGTCCCGTTATATAAGGCGTTGGTAAGACCTCATTTGGAGTATTGTGTGCAGTTTTGGTCTCCCATGTTTAAGAAGGATGAATTCAAACTGGAACGGGTACAAAGAAGGGCCACTAGAATGATCCGAGGAATGGAAAGCCTGTCGTATGAAAGGAGACTTGAGGAGCTCGGTTTGTTTTCCTTAACCAAAAGAAGGATAAGAGGAGATATGATTGCACTCTTTAAATATATCAGAGGGATAAATACCAGGGAAGGAGAGGAATTATTTCAGCTCAGTGCTAATGTGGACACGAGGACAAACGGATCTAAATTGTCAGTCAGGAAATTTAGGCTTGAAATTAGACGAAGGTTTCTAACCATCAGAGGAGTGCAATTCTGGAACAGCCTACCGAGGGAAACAGTGGGGGCGAAGGACCTCCATGACTTTAAGATTAAGCTGGATAAGTTTATGGAGGGGATGGTATAATAGGATAACGGGTTTAGTCAATAACGTGCCACACTGGTAATTAGTACAAAGGGTCAATGTTGGGATATTGTTAGCCTTTTCCAGAGGGTCTGGCTGGAGAGTCTTGCCCACATGCTCGGGGTTCAGCTGATCGCCATATTTGGGGTCAGGAAGGAATTTTCCTCCAGGGTAGATTGGCAGTGGCCCTGGAGGTTTTTCACCTTCCTCCGAAGCATGGGGCAGGGGTCTCTTGCTGGTGGATTATCTGCTACTTGAAGTCTTCAAATCATGATTTGGAGCATTCAACAGCAGAGTCAAGGGAGAGAATTAGTTCAGGAGTGGGTGGATCGGCTTATGTGGCCTGCATCTTGCAGGAGGTCAGACTAGATGATCATAATGGTCCCTTCTGATCTTGAATTCTATGATTCTATGAATGACTCCAAGATCTCTTTCTTGAGTGGTAACAGCTACTTTAGACCCCATCATTTCATGTGCACCTGCCTCTGTATCTCATGGATTCCCTCTTTGTCAAACTCAGGTGGATCAAAGAGTCTTTAAAGACTTCTTGTCAGAAAAGCTCCCCAGGCTTACAGCTCACTTTGAGCAGCACAGGATTGACGTCTCACTGATCACCTTCAACTGGTTCCTGGTGGCCTTTGTAGACAGCCTGGTCAGCGACATCCTCCTCCGGGTCTGGGACGCCTTCCTGTATGAAGGAACAAAGGTAGGGAGCCACCCCTGGCCCTAGCTGTGCCAGGCTCTCTGAGCTGCGCGTTCTTGGACACTCGGACCCAAGAGGGACACGCTCCACCCTGAGCTGGGCAGCAGACCAGTGTCATCATCATTTTGGTCCCACAACTCCCTGGATGAGCTGCCCAGCCTCTCTGCATGTCTCTGGCAACGATGGTGGGTGGGCCTGTGGCTTCCAGCTCTGTCTGTACTGGGGCTGGAATGGAAGGATTGAGCCCAGCCCGGGGATACGAACCCGCACTAACTCTCACAGAGCTAGCGTGCTACCCAGAGCGGGCACAGGGCTAGCCACACAAGCACGTATCTAGGCTCTCGAACAGGCAAACGCTTGCGGCGGCTAGTTCTCCCGCTGTTCACGTTGCCACGGCTACGTCCTATTCCTAGCATGCTAACTCAATGAGCGCTCCTGCGAATGCCTCTCTGAGATGGGAATCCTGCCCCAGCTATGCCCTGAGGAGCAGTTCCCCCTCCCTCACTGTGCCCCACAAAAACAGTTAGAAAACTGACAAGCCCCATCAAAATCTACTGATCCACCCTTAGCACAACCTCCCTCCTCCCCTCCCCTGCCCGGCACACGTGTGCCCACATACGCACATTGACCTGACAGACACCCCCATCCTGTTTCTCTCACACAAACGGCCCCCACATGCATAGACAGGGCAGCATTCACCCCATTACCAGGCACACACACACACACCACACAGCCATTTCTCACCTCCGTGGCTTGGGGACACATACCCCAGCTCATCAGGTCCCTCCCCTGCCTCCCGTTCTATTACCCTGGCATCAGCTTGTTGGTGCTGGGGCAGCCGGGCCCAGACCTCCCTCAGCTGGGCCTCACGCCCTCTCCTGGCCTTCCCAGCTTCTCCCACTGCAGTCCTATATCACTGCCCTGAGGAAGGCCTGGGGATCTGCTGCATCTCTTCTCCTGCTTCTAGAGGGGGCGATGGAGCTGCAGGGGTCTTGGGACCTTCTCGGGTTAGGGAAAGGAGCTGGGAGGGGATCTTCTCTTCTCCTTCCTCGGCCTGGAGAGCCAGCTGGAGGGCAGCAGACCAGGCATGTTCTGGGCCTGGCTTCAGCCAGCCAGAGTTGAGGAGGGTACAGTCTTGGCCCTCGGTAGGGGGATCTCAGAGACACAATGGATGCCAGTGCAGCTGCTGCTGGACCATGAAGTGGCCAGGAGAGGGCATGAGGATGCGGGCAGCCACCAGTGCCTGTTCCCTTGGTGCCAGGTACCACTGCTTGGGGAGTGGGCCAGTCCTGAACTCTGGTCTCCGTCCCCCACCGCCTCAGGGAGGGAGAGCCTCTTACAGTGTTTTCATTAGTGCTGTGCATTTAACTCCCAGTTTAGCATCTGCTCTTGTAGCGCGTTCACTCTTCAAGGGGAGCGCAGAGAATGAACAGTGCAAATTGACAAAGAGTGAGAGGAGATGTGTGTTGGCTTCTGAAGGCCCCCTCTGGTGTGCAGCACAGACACTTGCTGTCCCACCTCGTCCCATAGTGCACCAGTGCCAGAGTGCTCCACACCCTGAGCTTTCAATGGGTAGATGCTGGGGGCCCTGTGCCCACTAAACACATTGTAACTTGTCCTAGGTGATTTTCCGCTATGCTCTTGCCATCTTTAAGTATAACGAAGAGGAGATTCTGCGGATCCATGACAGCCTGGAGGTTTACCAGTACCTTCGCTTTTTCACCCACATGATTGGAGATGGCAGGTGAGAGAAGAGCTGCTTTCAGCTTCCTCTTTGGCCAGTCACTTGGCAGACGTGTAAACTAGATGAAATAATGACAAGGCCTAGGACTTGTGCTTGCAGGTTGGGGAAGGAACAAGAGTTGGCCGTGTGCCTTTGTTCAGTGATGGTCACTGATCTCTAGTTAAGCCTAGAAATTGTTGCCTGTACAATTGAGTTTGTGCCCAAAACAGAACGAGCAGTTAGGTTGACACATCCAGGATTCACAGCCACTAAGGCCATTGACGGGACAGCTGGGCTGGGGCTGGGGTTTGCTTTTGTTCTGCTGGAGAAGAAGGATCCTGCTCTTCTCAAAGTCGAGTCTGCACCGTGGGCATGGATGAAAGGCAGGATTTGGCCAGTGAATCTCTTCCCTGGGAAACACAGCCCCTCAGACTAATCCCACCGCAAGGGAGTCCTGGGACATACCACTGAGCCTGCTTAAGGGGACAAGGGCCCAGCCTCTCACAGGAGCAGGATCCATCCTAGCAGTAGATGAGGAGCATGTGTCTGCCTGGAGGAAGGTCCCCCTGGGTGTTCATGGCTCGCCCTGCCAAGCTCAGAGGCTTCTTTTCCGGGCTGGGGCAGAGGAAGGTTGGCTGCTGAAGCTGAACCACTTTACACTGGGGTAAGGGGGGACTGACACTATCAGCTGATTAGTCCTTGGGTATGGGCCTCAGAGCCTGTGGCTGCCAGCTGTAGTCCAGCCCTGGCTACAGGTTGGTCACTTTGTTACAATGCAAGGGCAGTGCTGCCCTGGCAGGAGGGGACAGCACTCACACACTAGGACCAGGGTGTTCGGCTGGTTAGCTCACCCGTGCACCCTGTCTTCTCCCGGTAGGAAGCTGATGAGCATCGCTTTCAATGACATGAATCCCTTCCCAATGAAGGTGCTGCGGAACCGGCGAGCGACACACCGGGAGGAGCTGGAGGCGGAGCTGAGCGAGCTGGAGCGGATCAAGGTGCAGTACGTGAAAGAGCAAGCAGAGCAGGTGGCCTGGCACCTGGACGGAGCCGTTAGCGAAGAGGAGGAGGAGATGTAGCCAGAGAAGTGGCTGCTGTCCTGCACCTGCATCCCTGGCCCTGGAGCTCTGCAACAGCATCACTCTCCGTTCTAAGAGAGATGGACAATCCTGAGGCCAGCAGGGCCAGCGCAGAGGATAGGCACAGCGTTTCAGAGGTGCTGAGCTGGGAGGACTGTGTCCTGCCCAGACCTCCTGGCTCACTGTCCACTCAGCACATAGCTGCGGGCTCAGGCCCAACACAGGTCCTGTCTCTCTCTCTGAACCATCCTGTCCATTCCTCCCCACCATCTTGCTGCAGCCGCACTAAACAAGGTGCCCAACCTATGGCCCGCGGGCTGTACACAGCCCACCAGAGCATTTCGTAAGGCCCACAGCCTGCTTCAGCACAATATACTAACAGCCGATTCATTAGCGTTTCGTCGTCATGTTTATAGCAGTTTAGTTTAGTTATGAGTTCTGTGTGGGTTTTTTTTTTTGTTTTCTATAATTCTTATTCACGTTTTATACACTGATTTCTTTATTTCTTTTTAAATAGACAATACTGTAGATATTAATCTATCTAAACACCTACAAAACAGACTCTGGCCCACTCCAGGTTGTGCTTAGGTTCATGTGGCCCTTCTGTGTAATAAGGTTGGGAAACCGAGTGTCACGGGATGCTTGTTGATTGATCACAGGTGACTTTAATTGTGTGCACCGTATCGGAGGCTGATGAGGCACATGTGATCCAGAAAGCCTTCCGATGTCTTTGAGTGTGCTCTGCTGGCAATGTGAAGGGCGGGGGGGTATAATCATAGCAAGTATTAAGACAAAAGCACTCGCTTGAGAGTTAGTGTGTGAAGCCCCTGAGTTAGTGAAGGAGAGAGACCTGATGGAACTCTTGAAGCTACCATGGCATCTTTCTGCAGCTCCAGTAACTCCTCACTTAACATCGTCCCGGTTAACATTGTTATGTTGCTGATCAATTAGGAAACTGCTCATTTAAAGTTGCCCAATGCTCCCTTATAATGTTGTTTGGTAGCCACCTGCTTTGTCCACTGCTTGCAGGAAGAGCAGCCCCTTGGAGCTAGCTGGTGGGGGCTTGGAACCAGGGTGGACCGGCAGCCCCCCATCAGCTCTCCCTATCAGCTCCCCGCTCCCCTGAGTTCCCTGTGCAGCAGCTGCCCACCAGGCTTTCAATTTCCGGCAGTTCAGGTGTCCCTCGCCTCACTGCCATGTGCTGCTTCTGCCCTCTGCCTTGGAGCTGCTTCTGGGAGCCTCCTGCCTGCTGTGCCGGGGGGGCTAATGTCAAGGTGTCCCCCTGCTCCTGCCCCTCGCTTACCCCATTTCCATAGAGTGGGGGGAACGGGGACATGACAGGGCTCAGGACGGAGGGAGCTTGCTGGCAGTAGGGGCTGTCTCAACTTGCTGATCTACTTAAAAAAGCAGTATACTTAAAGGGGCAATGCGCATCTCTCACACACACACACACATAGGATGTCTCTCTCTGTCTCTGTTTGCCATGCTGTCTCCCCTCCCTCCATTTGTGCTGCCTTGTAGAGTGTGAGGCTACATTAACAACATGTTTACCCGTGAGGACTCAGCTTTTCTAGTTCATCATTTAGCAGCGAGGCATTCCCTGGGAAATATCCCACCCTCTGACTCCACCACCTCAACCAAGCTTCACAAGCATCATTGCTGTGTACAGTATTAAGTTGTTTGTTTAAACTTATACTGTGAGTGTGTGTGTGTCTGTCTGTCTGTCTGTCTCTCTCTCTCTCTCTCTTTTGTCTGGTGAAAAAAATTTCCCTGGAACCTAACCCCCCTATTTACATTAATTCTTATGGGGAAATTGGATTTGCTTAACATCGTTTCGCTTAAAGTCACATTTTTCAGGAACATAACTACAACGTTAAGCGAGGAGTTACAGTAGTTTGCCAGGAGGTCACATGTTTGATGTTCAAGCACGTTCGGGGTTAACCCAATTAAACTATGTTCCCTGGGGCTGTGCACTGATACCCCTGAGGCCAGGGCTGACCTCCTACTTACTGAGATGGTCAGTGGGCACTTCCTTGCAAACGGATTGTTACCCTCTGCTTAGTGAGTTCCCATTCTGCTGTAGGTAATAATAGAGCTGATGTGATAAGCACATTAGATAGTTATGAGTAGAGTCTGTACTGGGACTGGGATTGAAATCATCCATTAATGAGCAGGGGGTGGTAAAATGTACAGATGGCACAAAAGGCCAGAGGTGAGGCAAGACCAGAGAAGATTGTACCGTACTTAACCCAGCCGGGGCAGTGCACAATGTGACAGCCCAGACACATGAAAGGTATTGCAAGGAGAAAGGAATAGTTAGAACCACTTGTGCGTGCTGCTGGCTTCTTAGTAAAGTCTAACTGCTGGGGAAAGGAGCTGCGTGGTGATTGGACAGCTGGGTGCCCCTTCTGCCCAGTGCCATGGCCATCCACCCTCAAACAGCATCAACAAGTGCAAAGGCTGGAATGCAGAGCACTATGGGGACGGGGACAGTGCTGGACGGTATCTAAACCAATGGGCCTCTCACCTGCATGACGCCTCCAGCGCTGGGCTCAGAAGCTGACTCCAGTGACACTACCTGCGGGAATCAGGCCTGCTTGAAAACGGCCATACTGGGTTCATCTAGCTCAGTATCCTGTCTTCCAACAGTGGCCAATGCCAGGTGCTTCAGAGGGAATGAACAGAACATGGCAATTATCGAGTGATCCATCCCCTGCTGTCCAGTCCCAGCTTCTGGCAATCAGAGGCTAGGGACACCCAGAGCAAAGGGTTGCATACCTGACCATCTTGGCTAATAGCCATTGATGGACCTGTCCTCCATGAACTTATCTAGCTCTTTTTTGAACCCTGTTATAGTCTTGGCCTTCACAACATCCTCTGGCAAAGAGTTCCACAGGTGGACTGTGTATGGGGTGAATAAATACTTCCTTTGGTTTGTTTTAAACCTGCTGCCTATTAATTTCATTGGGTGACGCCTCCCCCCCCCCCATTCTTGTGTTATGTGAAGGATTAAATAACATTTCCTTATTCACTTTCTCCACACTATTCATAACTTTATAGACATCTATCATATCCCTGCTTAGTCGTCTCTCTTCGAAGCTGAAAAGTCCCAGTCTTTTTAATCTCTCCTCATATGGAAGCTATTTCATACTCTTCATTTTTGTTGCCCTTCTCTGTACCTTTTCCAATTCTAATATATCTTTTTTGAGCTGGGATGACCAGAACTTCAGGCACTCTTCAAGGTGTAGCCATACCCTGGATGTATAGGGTGGCATTATGATTATTTTCTATCTTATTATCTATCCCTTTCCTAGTGGTTCCTAACAATCTGTTTGTTTTTTTGACTGCCGCTGCACATTGAGTGGAGGTTTTCAGAGAAGTATCCACAATGACTCCAAGATCTCTTTCTTGAGTGGTAACAGCTAATTTAGACCCCATCATTTTGCATGGGAGTAAGGACTGCAGGATCAGGTCCTTAAATAGCTCAGACCTTTCTCTCACTCTCCCTCCTCCACATCTGATCCCTGTTGCTGCATACCCAGAGAGCTGATGGCACCTCGCAGGGCAGGGAAGGTGCAGTGAGCCAAGGGGCAGACACTGGCTGCGGAGAAGGGGGGCTGCAAGGTCTACCCTTTCCAAGCCCCCCTGGGGCGCACACAGCCCCAAAGGGGGTGGGGGGTGGTGGACCATGGTGCTGCTCCCTCTGCCCCAGCCCATAAGGGGAGGCAGACTGCACCATTCCCACAGCACAGTGCCTCCCAAGGTCCCCTCTGGCTGTGGGGCTCCACACTGGCCCTTATCCAGGGCTGAGTTAGCCCAGCCGGGAGAGGGGCTTGCCCAGGTTAGGGGCCAGCACAGCTTTTCAATAAAGCCATTTCTCCCCAGGGGTTTGGCAAAAGCCCTGCATTGATGTTGGGTAACAGCGAAACCCTCCAACCCAGCATCTGGCCAGCCTGAGCTAAGGCATCCGCCAGAGTGGGGTTCCCAGCCCCACCCCCCGTGGTATCCCAGCAGGTGCTGCACCTGAGACTGGCATTCCTAGAATGGTGGCTGTGATATCAACCTCTGGAATCATGGCCTCAGCAGGTCATACAGAGAGACAGGCAGAGATCCACGAGTCGGCCTTCACCTCTGAGCTACAGCACAGTGACTTGCTCAAGGTCACCCAGCAAGACAGTGGCAAAACTAGAACCCAGGTCTCCTGAGTTCTCAGCCAGTGCTCCAACCACTAGGCTACACTTGAGCATGGAGAGAGGGGTTGGCTTTTTTACACCTCAGACTTACCAAAGAATGTGATTTTTGAAAAAGGAAAATATGTCAGTAACCAAAAGGAAGGGTTCTGCCTGCTAGCAGCAGGGCCTGGCTAATGGACATTCACCCAAACAGCTGTAATGGCACCTTGCTTGCTTTCCAGAGAGAATTCAAATAACATCAAAGCTATGTCAGTGTGTGTTGGGTGTTTATATTAACTAATTCCCCTTGCTCCACTGTGGCCTGACAATAGCCTCACACCTGCTTCTGAAATCCTGGCAGGTTGGTCAGTATTTTATTTGCTTTTTACCTGAATTTTCATTTCAAAACTAATTCTTTAGCAAGTTCATTGTGTATCTGCAAAAGCCAGGATGGCAGTTTTCCCTTTGAGTTTTTTGCATGCTTTCCAAGCAGTGTGAGGCAACCTCTTCAGACACTTGGCTCTATATACTCAAAAGAACTGGTCAAAATGTTTTCACCGGAAACATTTTCTGTCAAAAAATGGGATTTTGTTAAAAATGAATTTTTTTTCACAGGAGATTGTTGCTTTGGCACCATTTTTTCAACGGAAACATTCAAAATGAAAGAACAACTTTTTTTTTCCCCAAACTGGCAAATTTTCAACATTTTAAATCTTCATTAGCCCCCTTTTTCTCGCTTCTCTTTTACCACTAAATGCAATACAATGAATGATGTACAAAGTTCCCCTTCTCTCACACACTTTTTCTTTTTTCCCCTCTAACTTTTCCAACTTTGAAAAGTACAGTAAAAGGAAGATTGAAACACTGTAATGCCAATTTCTCAAAGGCGGCGAAATTGTGGAGAAAGTTTGAAATGTTAGTCAAAAAAAGAGAGAGGAAAGGGCGACAGAATAAATGTAGATGTTCATCTATTGCACTCAAGCAAAAAAGGAAAAATTGGGAGAAATAGGAAAAAGCCAATCCCCCAAATTTTGAAAGATTGAAATTTTTTCAGTTTTCAGCAGTTGAATCAAAACAAAAAAATTGATTAAATCTCAAGATTTTGGGGGGATTGAAATCTTGAATTTTGAACTTCTGATGTTGGCAATTGTGACCCTAAGAGCCAGGGGCGGCTCTACAAAGTAGGCTGCCCCAAGCAGCGCGGAGCGCTGCGCCGCCCTTCCCCAGTCCCGCGGTGGGTCCCCTCTTCCCGCGGCTCCGGCTTCCTGGGGAGGGCTGCATTTGGCTCCGGTGGAGCTCCCGCCGGCATGCCTGCGGCAGGTCCACCGGAGCCTCGGACGAGCGGACCTGCCGCAGTCATGCCTGCGGGAGCTCAACCGGAGCCGCGGGAAGACGGGACCCGCCGCAGTCATGCCTGCGGCAGGTCCGCTCGTCCCGGGCTCCGGTGGACCTGCCGCAGGCATGCCGGCGGGAGCTCCACCGGAGCCAAATGCCGCCCTCCCCAGGATGCCGCCCCAAGCGGGCGCTTGGCCCGCTGGTGCCTAGAGCCGCCCCTGCTAAGAGCATCCCTAGGCCAGCACACAAGGGGTCCCTGGTACCTAGCCGTGAGTTTCAGCTGGCCTGACTGTTCCATGTAACCCAACTCACGATGGATATAATCTGTATCTAAAAGGTGTCGTGTCATATGCCATTGGAAAACCAAAACCTGATCATTGATATTCTGGCATGATGTTTGTATGCATTGGCGCCAACTCTCTGGGTGCTCCAGGGGTGGAGCACACATGGAAAAAATATGGTAGGTGCTCACCCACTGGCAGCTCCCCCCTCCCCCTCCAATCAGCTCCTCCTTCTCCCTCCAGCGTCTCCCGTCCCCCAGCAGCCCTGCCGATCAGCATCTCCTCCCCTCAGCACCTCCACCACACCAGTGATCAGCTGTTCAGCAGCATGCAGGAAGCTGTGGGGGAAAGGGGGAGGAGTGAGGGCAGAGCACGCTGGGAGAGGGGGCGGAACGGGTCAGGAAGAGGCGGGGTGGGGGCAGGGCCTGGGGCAGAGCAGGGGTCAAGCACCCCTCGGCACATTAGAAAGTCAGCGCCTCTCTTTGTATGGTCAACCCACAAAGGATTATACTGGACTATCAAGAGGTGCAGCGACCCCCTGTCATGGAGTCACCGGGGCGATGCTCTGGGACAACTCCATATGAGGCCACTCAGGACTCTGGGGGAGCTTCCTCGCTCTGAGCAGACTGTCGCCAGGGCAAGAAGCTTCACAGCATCGACCTTCCTGGGTCTGACCTCAGGGCATTCAGCATCCCCTGCCCCACCATGCACTTCCCACAGCGAGTCCACCATGCAGGGCTCCTGGGGAAGCCAGAGGGCCCTGCACCCCAACTCCGCAGTCAGACGTGACTCTCAGTCAGCGTAAAACGGAAGGTTTATTAGTCAACAGGAACACAGCATAGAACAGAACTTGTTAGCACAGAAATCAGTGACTTTCAGCCAAGACGCCCTGGACTCCCCCTCTTCCAGTCCCCTACCACAGATTGCCCAGCTTCCAGCGACCCGACCTCCGACACGCTCAGTGCTCCTTCTCCTGGTCTTTGTCTCACGTCCCAGGCAAAGTGTCACCTGGTCGTCACCTGGTTGCATCCCCCTCCTGGGTCTCAGGTTATGAAGGGCACCAGCCATAGCATATGTGCAGGCAGCTGGAGCACCCTCACCTGCTCGAGGGTCAAAGTCACATACCCCTATTCCCACAACCTAGGCACTGGTACAGCACACAGGGAAACAGAGGCACACACAGTATTCATGCAAAACAGTAAAACTCACATAGGCTCAACAGTAAGACTCACATAGGCTCACATACAACATAACAAGGGAAAATCCCCACTTCATCACACCCCCTAAGTTACCCTTCCCCTGAGGGGAAGAGGAAAACCAGTGCCTTGTGTGATGGGCTGGGTCACAGAAACCCCCTTGGGAGCTGCCAACCGATGTGCTGAGACTACCCCTGAGCCTGTTTTCCCTGCCAGCCTGGGACTCCAGAACCCTGCCAGTTTGAGCCAGACCCGCTAGCCTGCTGCAACACAGACCCAGGGCTGAGTTACATCCCCTAAACGCTGCAGGCTTAACTGAAAACACCTTAAGACGTGTTCCCAGTGGGGTCCAAAGCCCAAATAAAAAAAAGATGTTCCAACTTACACAGACTAAACTCGTAAATTTGTTTGCCCTCTATAACACTGATAGAGAGGTATGCACAGCTGTTCCCCCCCGCCCCCGGGCATTAATACACACTCTGGGTTAATTAATAAGTAAAAAGTGATTTTATTAAATACAGAAAGTAGGATTTAAGTGGTTCCAAGTAGTAACAGACAGAACAAAGTGAATTACCAAGCAAAATAAAATAAAACCCGCAAGTTTAAACCTAATACAGCAAGAAAGTGATTACAGATGAAATCTCACTCTCAGATGTTTCAATAAGCTTCTATCACAGACTGGACTCCTTCCTAGCCTGGGCCCAATCCTTTCCCCGGTACAGTCCTTGTTCCAGCTCAGTTGGTAGCTAGGGGATTTCTCATGACTGCAGACGCCTTTGTTCTGTTCCACCCCCTTATATAGCTTTGGCACAAGGTGTGAACCCTTTGTCTCTTTGGGTCCCCATATGACGGGTTGGATCACAGAAACCCCCTTGGGAGCTGCCACTCGATGTGCCAAGACTACTTCTGCCCCTGCTTTCCCTGCCAGCTCAGGACTCCAGCACCCTGTGATAGAAGATAAAAAGACTTCCTTTAAAAAGTGGAAGTCAAATCCTAGTGAGGCAAATAAAAAGGAGCATAAACACTACCAAATGAAGTGCAAGAGTATAATAAGAAAAGCCAAAGAGGAGTTTGAAGAACGGCTAGCCAAAAACTCCAAAGGTAATAACAAAATGTTTTTTAAGTACATCAGTAGCAGGAAGCCTGCTAAACAACCAGTGGGGCCCCTTGACGATCAAAATACAAAAGGAGCACTTAAAGATGATAAATTCTTTGCGGAGAAACTAAATGGATTCTTTGCTTCAGTCTTCACGGCTGAGGATGTTAGGGAGATTCCCAAACCTGAGCTGGCTTTTGTAGGTGACAAATCTGAGGAACTGTCACAGATTGAAGTGTCACTAGAGGAGGTTTTGGAATTAATTGATAAACTCAACATTAACAAGTCGCCGGGACCAGATGGTATTCACCCAAGAATTCTGAAGGAACTCAAATGTGAAGTTGCGGAACTATTAACTAAGGTTTGTAACCTGTCCTTTAAATCAGCTTCGGTACCCAATGACTGGAAGTTAGCTAATGTAACACCAATATTTTAAAAGGGCTCTAGAGGTGACCCCGGCAATTACAGACCAGTAAGTCTAATGTCAGTACCGGGCAAATTAGTTGAAACAATAGTAAAGAATAAAATTGTCAGACACATAGAAAAACATAAACTGTTGAACAATAGTCAACATGGTTTCTGTAAAGGGAAATCGTGTCTTACTGATCTATTAGAGTTCTTTGAAGGGGTCAACAAACATGTGGACAAGGGGGATCCAGTGGACATAGTGTACTTAGATTTCCAGAAAGCATCTGACAAGGTCCCTCACCAAAGGCTGTTATGTAAATTAAGCTGTCATGGGATAAAAGGGAAGGTCCTTTCATGGACTGAGAACTGGTTAAAAGACAGGGAACAAAGGGTAGGAATTAATGGTAAATTCTCAGAATGGAGAGGGGTAACTAGTGGTGTTCCCCAAGGGTCAGTCCTAGGACCAATCCTATTCAATTTATTCATAAATGATCTGGAGAAAGGGGTAAACAGTGAGGTGGCAAAGTTTGCAGATGATACTAAACTGCTCAACATAGTTAAGACCAAAGCAGACTGTGAAGAACTTCAAAAAGATCTCACAAAACTAAGTGATTGGGCAACAAAATGGCAAATGAAATTTAATGTGGATAAATGTAAAGAAATGCACACTGGAAAAAATAACCCCAACTATACATACAATATGATGGGGGCTAATTTAGCTACAACGAGTCAGGAAAGAGATTAATAGGCAGCAGGTTTAAAACAAATAAAAGGAAGTTCTTCTTCACGCAGCGCACAGTCAACTTGTGGAACTCCTTACCTGAGGAGGTAGTGAAGGCTAGGACTATAACAGCGTTTAAAAGAGAACTGGATAAATTCATGGTGGTTAAGTCCATAAATGGCTATTAGCCAGGCTGGGTAAGGAATGGTGTCCCTAGCCTCTGTTTGTCAGAGGATGGAGATGGATGGCAGGAGAGAGATCACTTGATCATTGCCTGTTAGGTTCACTCCCTCTGGGAGCGCCTGGCATTGGCCACTGTCGTTGGACAGATGCTGGGCTGGATGGACCTTTGGTCTGACCCGGTACGGCCTTTCTCATGTTCTTATGTTCTTATGCTGAGCCAGACACTCCCGTCTGCTCCAACAAAGACCCAGGGTCTGAATTACTTGTCCCAAAGCTGCAGGTTTACCTGAAAGCAGCTCACAGAAGTGTTCCTGTCTTTAACACTCAGATGCCCAACTCCCAATGGGGTCTAAACCCAAATAAATCTGTTTTACCCTATACAAAGCTTATACAGGGTAAACTCATAAATTGTTTGCCCTCTATAACACTGATAGAGAGATATGCACAGCTGTTTGCCCCTCCCCCTGGTATTAATACATACTCTGGGTCAATTAATAAGTAAAAAGTGATTTTATTAAATACAGAAAGTAGGATTTAAGTGGTTCCAAGTAGTAACAGACAGAACAAAGTAAGTCACCAAGCAAAATAAAATAAAATGCGCAAATCTATGTCTAATCAAACTGAACACAGATAATCTCACCCTCAGAGATGCTTCAGTAAGTTTTTTCCTCAGACTGGACACCTTCCAGGCCTGGGCACAATTCTTTCCCCTGGTACATCCCTTGTTCCAGCTCAGGTGGTAGCTAGGGGATTCTTCAGGATGGCTCCTTCCCCTGTGTTCTGTCCCACCCCTTTATATATCTTTTGCATAAAGCGGGAATCCTTTGTCCCTCTCTGGGTTCTCACCCGCTCCTTCTCAATGGAAAGACACCAGGTTAAAGATGGATTCCAGTTCAGGTGACATGATCACATGTCACTGCAAGACTTCATTGCTCACTTGCCAGCACACACTATACAGGAAGACTCACAGGTAAAACACACCCATCTGCAGACAATTGTCCTGGGTAATGGGAGTCATCAAGATTCCAAACCACCATTAATGGCCCCCACTTTGCATACTTACAATAGGCCCTCAGAGTTATATTTCATATTTCTAGTTTCAGATACAAGAATGATACATAGATACAAATAAGGCCTGGTCTACACTACGATTTTAGGTGAAATTTAGCAGTGTTACCTTGATTTAACCTGTCCACACGATGAAGCCCTTTTTTTCAACTTAAAGGGTTCTTAAAATTGATTTCTTTACTCCACCTCTGACGAGGGGATTAGTGCTCAAATCGGCCTTGATGGGTCGAATTTGGGGTAGAGTGGACACAATTCAACGGTATTGGCCTCCGGGAGCTATCCCAGAGTGCTCTATTGTGACTGCTCTGGACAGCGCTCTCAACTCAGATGCACTGGCCAATAGACAGGAAAAGTCCCGCAAACTTTTGAATTTCGTTTCCTATTTGACCAGCGTTGCGAGCTGATCAGCAGAGGTGACCATGGAGTCCCAGAATCGCAAAAGAGCTCCAGCATGGACTGAAGGGGAGGTATGGGATCTGATCACTGTATGGGGAGATGAATCCTTGCTAGCTGAACTCTGTTCCAGTAAACGAAATGCCAAAACATTTGAAAACATCTCCAAGGGCATGAAGGACAGAGGCTATAACAGGGACCCGCAGCAGTGCTACGTGAAACTTAAGGAGCTCAGGCAAGCCTACCAAAAAACCAGAAAGGCAAACGGCCGCTCCAGGTCAAGGCCCCAAACATGCCGCTTCTATGATGAGCTGCATGCCATTCTAGGGGGTGCAGTCACCACTACCCCACCCGTGTGCTTTGACTTCGTCAATGGAGTAGGACGCAACACGGAAGCGGGTTTTGGGGATGAGGAGGAGGTTGAAGATAGCTCACAGCAAGGAAGTGGAGAAACTGTTTTCCCCAACAGCCAGGATCTGTTTCTCACCCTGGACCTGGAGCCAGTAATCCCCAAACCCACCCAAGGTGGGCTCCTGGACCCTGAAGGCGGAGAAGGGACCTCTGGTGAGTGTACCTTCGTACATATTAAACATGGTTTAAAAGCAAGCGTGTTTAATGATTAATTTGCCCTGGCATTCGCGGCCAGTACAGCTACTGGAAAAGTCTGTTAACGTATCTGGGGATGGAGTGAAAATCCTCCAGGGACATCTCCATGAAGCTCTTCTGGATGTACTCCCAAAGCCTTTCCAAAAGGTTTCTGGGGCGGGAAGCCTTATTCCGTTCTTCATAGTAGGACACTTTACTACGCCAGGCCAGTAGCACGTAGTCAGGAATCATTGCATAACAAAGCATGGTAGCGTATGGTCCCGGTGTTTGCTGGCATTCAAACAACATCCATTCTTTATCTCTCTGTGTTATCCTCAGGAGAGTGATATCATTCATGGTCACCTGGTTGAAATAGGGTGGTTTTATTAAATGGACATTCAGAGGTGCCCGTTCCTGCTGGGCTGTTTGCCTGTGGCTGAACAGAAATGTTCCCCGCTGTTAGCCACACGGGTGAAGCCATCAAAATGTGATCTTGTAACGAAAGCACACGTGCTATGTAATGTTAACAGCAAGGTTTACCGTGAAAGAGTGTACCCATTGTTCTATAAAATGAGTCTTTTTAACTACCACGCTCCCTTTTTTTTCCTCCACCAGCTGCATATGTTTCTCCTTTGCAGAGGCTAGCGAAGATTAGAAGGCAAAAGAAATGCACTCGGGATGAAATGTTCTCTGAGATCATGCTATCCTCCCACACTGATAGAGCACAGCAGAATGTGTGGAGGCAGACAATGTCAGAGTGCAGGAAAGCACAATATGAATGCGAGGAGAGGTGGCGGGCTGAAGAGAGTAAGTGGTGGGCTGAAGATGATCGGTGGCGTCAGCTGGCTGACAGAAGGCAGGAGTCAATGCTCAGGCTGCTGGAGGATCAAACTTTTATGCTCCAGTGTATAGTTGAGCTGCAGGAAAGGCAGCAGGAGCACAGACCGCCATTGCAGCACCTGTGTAACCAACCTCCCTTCTCCCCAGGTTCCATAGCCTCCTCACCCACATGCCCAAGAACGCGGTGGGGGGGCCTCCAGCCACCCAGCCACTCCACCCCAGAGGATTGCCCAAGAAACAGAAGGCTGGCATTCAATAAGTTTTAAAGTTTTAAAGTGCAGTTGGCTTTGTCCTTCCCTCCTCCCCCACCCGGTGCTTCCCTCCTCCCTCACCCCTCCCAAGCTACCTGGGCAGTTATCCCTCTATTTGTGTTATGAATTAATAAAGAATGCATGAATGTGAAGCAACAATGACTTTATTGCCTCTGCAAGCAGTGATTGAAGGGGGGAGGGGAGGGTGGTTAGCTTACAGGGAAGTAGAGTGAACCAAGGAGGGGGAGGTTTATCAAGGAGAAACAAACAACTTTCACACTGTAACCTGGCCAGTCTGAAACTGGTTTTCAAAGCTTCTCTGATGCGCACCGCACCCTCCTGTACTCTTCTAACTGCCCCGGTGTCTGGCTGCGCGTAATCAGCGGCCAGGCAATTTGCCTCAACCTCCCACCCCACCATAAACGTCTTCCCCTTACTCTCGCAGATATTGTGGAGCGCACAGCGAGCAGTAATAACAATAGGAATATTGGTTTCGCTGAGGTCTAACTGAGTCAGTAAACTGAACCAGCGAGCTTTTAAATGTCCAAAGGGACATTCTACCACCATTCTGCACTTGCTCAGCCTATAGTTGAACAGCTCCTGCCTACTATCCAGGCTGCCTGTGTATGGATTCATGAGCCACAGCATTAAGGGGTAGGCTGGGTCCCCAAGGATAACTATAGGCATTTCAACAGCCCCAAAGGTTATTTTCTGGTCTGGGAAGAAAGTCCCTTCCTGCAGCTTTTGAAACAGACCAGAGTTCCTGAAGATGCGAGCGTCATGTACCTTTCCCAGCCATCCCAAGTTGATGTTGGTGAAATATCCCTTGTGATCCACCAGTGCTTGCTGCAGCATTGAAAAGTACCCCTTGCAGTTTATGTACTCACTGGCTTGGTGCTCCGGTGCCAAGATAGGGATATGGGTTCTGTCTATCGCCCCATCACAGTTAGGGAATCCCATTGCAGCAAAGCCATCCACTATGGCCTGCACATTTCCCAGCGTCACTACCCTTGATATCAGCAGCTCTTTGATTGCGTTGGCTACTTGGATCACAGCAGCCCCCACAGTAGATTTGCCCACTCCAAATTGACGCCGACTGACCGGTAGCTGTCTGGCGTTGCATGCCACTCGCTTGTGAACTGTGAGGGCTGCTCTCATCTTGGTATTATGGTGCTTCAGGGCAGGGGAAAGCAAGTCACAAAGTTCCATGAAAGTGCCCTTACGCATGTGGAAGTTTTGCAGCCACTGGGAATCGTCCCAGACCTGCAACACTATGTGGTCCCACCAGTCTGTGCTTGTTTCCTGGGCCCAGAATCGGCGTTCCACAGCATGAATCTTCCCCATTAACATCATGATGTGCACATTGCCGGGGCCCGTACTTTGTGAAAAGTCTATGTCCACGTCTATGGCCTCATTATTCTCGTCACCGCGCTGCCGTCGCCTCCTCGCCTGGTTTCGCTTTTGCAGGTTCTGGTTCTGCATATACTGCAGGATAATGCACGTGGTGTTTACAGTGCTTATAATTGCTGCGGTGATCTGAGCGGGCTCCATGATCCCAGTGCTATGGCGTCTGTGCTGAAAAAAGGCGCGAAATGATTATCTGCCGTTGCTCTGATGGAGGGAGGTGCGACTGATGACATGGCTTACAGGGAATTAAAATCAACAAAGGGGGTGACTTTGTATCAAGGAGAAACACAAACAACTGTCACACAGAATGGCCCCCTCAAGGATTGAACTCAAAACCCTGGGTTTATCAGGCCGTTGATTTCATGGAGGCAGGGGGGGAGCAAATGAATACAAAACAAATCTGGTCTATTTCTTGTTTTGAGCCACTCCATCTATTTTATACATCTTAGGCTGGCAGCAGATGGTGCAGTACAACTGCTAGCCATCGTCATCTCCTGGGTGCTCGGCAGAAGACAGTGCAGTATGACTGGGGAATGACCTGGCTGAGTCACTCCCATGTCTGCCCAGGTGCCCCTGACCGACCTCACGGAGGTCAGCTAAAAGAACACCCAGGAAAACGATGACAATGGCTACCAATCATAATGCACCGTCTGCTGCCAAAAGGCAATGAGCTGCTGCTGTGTAGCAATGCAGTACCACATCTGCCGGCACCCAGGAGACGTACGGTGATGGTGAGCTGAGAGGGCTCCAGACTTGCTGTGGTATGGCGTCTGCACAGGTAACCCAGGAAAAAAGGCACAAAATGATTGTCTGCCGTTGCTTTCACAGAGGGAGGGAGGGAGGGCCTGACAACATGTACCCAGAACCACCCGCGACACTGTTTTTGCCCCATCAGGCATTGGGATCTCAACCCAGAATTCCAATGGGCAACAGAGACTGTGGGAACTGTGGGATAGCTACCCACAGCTACCCACAGTGCAACGCTCTGGAAGTCAATGCTAGCCTCGGTACTGTGGACGCAGTCTGCCGACTTAATGCACTTAGAGCATTTTGTATGGGGACACACACAATCAACTGTATAAAAACGATTTCTAAAAAAACAACTTCTATAAATTCAACCTAATTTCGTAGTGTAGACACACCCTCAGATGAACACAAGTAGATTATAAACTTTGTAATGATCCTTCACAAGAGACCTTTTGCATGATGATACCACTTTCCAGTTACATTGTATTCACACTCATTAGCATATTTTCATAAAATCATAGAGTGCAACGTCACACCTTGGACTCGGTGGGGATCCTGACTAAGCTAATCAGCCACTGCTGGAAAAGGAAGATGGGGGAGGAAATTACCTTGAACAAGGACTGTAGCTTGTTACTCGGTCCTAGCCATTAGAAAGCATATTTTTACTTTGATTTGTAACCCTGCACAAAGGCCCTGCTTCTCCTCCCCCTTGCACCAGCTTTACATCAGAGTCACCTCAGTGATTTGTGCGGCCTTTCTCCTGACCTGCCTAAGGGTGAGAGGAAGATCACACCCAGACACTCCTGGACCCAAGGCTATGAAGCTGATAGTTCCTCAACAGGGAGCACACCAGTCCTGCTACCATGCATTAATCATTCACTTCTCCATGTGGACTTTGCTACTTGCAAAGAATGTTGCCAAAACAACCAAGAGCCAGTGGGAGGGGCAGTATTAAATGAGACCCTGGGTGCGGCTAATAAGATGCTTCTCTCCACTTGCCATGGATCACTGAGCAGTAGGGTTGGAGAACACACTCCAGTATGGTATTGCGGGTGTGTGCAGGGAGTGGGATCTAGCCTCTTCCTGCACTGAGAGATTTTGTTAGTCTCTAAGGTGCCACAAGTATTCCTGTTCTTTTTGCGGAGACAGACTAACCTGGCTGCTACTCTGAAACCTAACTAAAGATATTCCCCTCACTCAATGGCTGCTGTAGCCACTCTTTTCAGAGGGTGCACATGAGGGAGTTAAATGCTGCACATTTATTAGTAATTATTAATTAATTATAGCTCATTCAGCCTGCTGACTGAGACACACTAGAGGAAACACCCCTGCCCAGGCAATACTCAGAGGAAGGTTTTGGTTGGAATCAGCTGTATGTGTGGGGCAGGGTACGCTTCTGTGTGTATCCAAAGGCAGCTGTATGGACATGGATGGCACATACCAATCCTCTGCTGCTTGCTGCCTTATTGAGACAACTTCAGGGAGGGAACAGAACAAAGAAATAGAAAAGATGAGAACTCAGGGTACGTCTACACTACGGGACTATTCCGAATTTGCATAAACCGGTTTTGTAAAACAGATTTTATAAAATCGAGTGCACGCGGCCACACTAAACACATTAAATCGGTGTTGTGCGTCCATGGTCCGAGGCTAGCGTCGATTTATGGAGCGTTGCACTGTGGGTAGCTGTCCCGTAGCTATCCCATAGTTCCCGCAGCCTCCCCCGCCCCTTGGCATTTCCGGGTTGAGATCCCAGTGCCTGATGGGGCAAAAATCATTTTCGCGGGTGGTTCTGGGTACAGCCTCACCCCTCCCTCCCTGAAAGCGGCAGACAACCGTTTCGCGCCTTTTTTGCTTGGTGAACTGTGCAGACGCCATAGCACAGCAAGCATGGACCCTGCTCAGCTCCATACCGCAATCGTGGATGTTTTAAACACCTCGCGCACTCTCGTGCAGTATATGCTGAACCAGGACCTTCGAACCGAGGCGAGTAAGAGGCGAATACGGCAGCGCGGCGATGACAGTGATGAGGACGTAGACACAGAATTCTCTCAAACCGCGGGCCCCGGCGCTTTGGAGATCCTGATGGTAATGGGGCAGATTCTATCCATTGAACGCCGATTTTGGGCCCGGGAAACAAGCACTGACTGGTGGGACCGCATTGTGTTGCAGGTGTGGGACGATTCCCAGTGGCTGCGAAACTTTCGCATGCGTAAGGGCACTTTCATGGAACTTTGTGACTTGCTTGCCCCTGCCCTGAAACGCCATAATACCAAGATGAGAGCAGCCCTCACAGTAGAGAAGCGAGTGGCGATAGCCCTGTGGAAGCTTGCAACGCCAGATAGCTACCGGTCAGTCGGGACTCAATTTGGAGTTGGAAAATCTACTGTGGGGGCTGCTGTGATGCAAGTAGCCAAAGCAATCACTAAGCTGCTGCTACGAAAGGTTGTGACTCTGGGAAACGTGCAGGCCATAGTGGATGGCTTTGCTGCAATGGGATTCCCTAACTGTGGGGGGGCGATAGATGGAACCCATATCCCTATCTTGGCACCGCAGCACCAGGGCACCCAGTACGTAAACCGGAAGGGGTACTTTTCAATGGTGCTGCAAGCACTGGTGGATCACAAGGGACGTTTCACAAACATCCACGCGGGATGGCCAGGGAGGGTTCATGACGCTCGCGTATTCAGAAGCACTACTCTGTTTAAACAGCTGCAGCAAGGGAATTACTTCCCAGACCAGAAAATAACAGTTGGGGATGTTGAAATGCCTGTCGTTATCCTGGGGGACCCAGCCTACCCCTTGATGCCATGGCTCATGAAGCCATACACAGGCAGCCTGGACAGTGGTCAGGATCTGTTCAATTACAGGCTGAGCAAGTGCAGAATGGTGGTGGAATGTGCATTTGGCCGTTTAAAGGCTCGCTGGCGCACATTACTGACTCGCTCAGACCTCAGCCAAACCAATGTCCCCTATGTTATTGCTGCTTGCTGTATTCTCCACAATCTCTGTGAGAGTAAGGGGGAGACCTTTATGGCGGGGTGGGAGGCTGAGGCAAATCACCTGGCCGCTGATTACGCGCAGCCAGACACCAGGGAGATTAGAAGAGCACACCAGGAAGCGGTGCGCATCAGAGAAGCTTTGAAAACAAGCTTCATCACTGGCCAGGGTACAGTGTGACTGCTGTGTTTGTTGATGAACACCCAACCCCCTTGATTGACTCAGTCCCTGAAAGCAACTCTCCCTCCCCCTTCGAGTACAGTTTACTTATGCAAATAAAGTCACTCTCATTTAAAAAGCATGAATTCTTTATTGATTCATTATAAAAAGAGGGAGAGAAGTAAGGGTGTGCTTTGGGAGGAGGATAGGAGGGATGGAGAAGGCCATTAAAAAAAAAATTCAGAGTAACGACATCCTTCTGGTTGGGCTGTCCACGGGGGTGGAGTGGGCGGGTGCACGGAGCCTCCCCCCACGCGTTCTTACACGTCTGGGTGAGGAGGCTAAGGAACATGGTGAGGGGGGAGGGTGGTTATACAGGGGCTGCAGCGGCACTCTGTGATCCTGCTGCCGTTCCTGAAGCTCCACAAGACGCCGGAGCATGTCAGTTTGATCACGCAGCAGCCCCAGAGTTGCATCCCGCCACCGCTGATCTTCCTGCCGCAACCGCTGATTTTCCTGCCGGTCTTCCTGCCGCCACCTCTCATCTCGGTTGTCCCTCCTGTCCTCACGTTCATCCCTCCTGTCCTCACGTTCACTGGCCTCTTTCCTGTAATTTGAAACCACGTCCTTCCACTCATTCAGATGAGCTCTTTCATTGCGTGTAACTTCCATAATATCCGAGAACATCTCATCTCGCGTCTTCTTTTTCCTCCGCCTTATCTGTGCTAGCCTTTGGGATGGAGGAGGGATGGTTGAAAAATTTGCAGCTGCATGAGGGAGATAAATATTTAGAAAGATACATTTTACAGAACAATGGTTATACTCTTTCACAGTGAAAAGCACTATTCACCTAGCACATGTGATTTCCCTACAAGGTCACATTTTTCATCTTAATAGTGACTGCTTGCAGCTCTGGAGTTACAGATCTCTCAGACACAGGTCCAGGCATCAGGATTCAGCTTGCATGCGGCCATGGTAAGCCACTGTCTCAGTGATTTACCCCTCCCCCCCCAACGCATGGCTAATACCACGCTAGCTCCCTGCTAATCAACAACCTTCCCCCCGCCCCCCACCCACAGCGTGTATGGTAGCGTGGGGAAGAACGCCGGTGACCCAACAGAACAGATCATCGGCATTTCACTCCTCCTCCTCCCCGCCGCTACGTGCAGGAAAGTGTTTTTTTTAAGCTGCTGCATTCCACGAACCCAGTAGAAAAATGGCCACCCCCCTTACTTAAATTCCTGATTTTTAACCAGGTTATCCTGAACGATATCACTTTGCTGAGGATAACAGAACAAGATAAAGAGCGGATGCTTCTTGAATGCCAGCAGTCACCGGGACCATACGCTGCTATGCTTTGCCACGCAATGATACCTGATTACTTGCTACATGCATGGCATGGTAAAGTGTCCTACCATGGTGGGCGGAACAAGGATGCCTTGCCCAGAAACCTTCTGCAAAGGCTTCTGGAGTACCTACAGGAGCGCTTCATCGAGATGTCCCTGGAGGATTTCCTCTCAATCCCCGGACATGTTAACAAACTTTTCTAAGTAACTATACTGTCTGCGAATGCATCCCAAGTCCTCAGGGCAAATCAATCATTAAAAAAGGCATGCTTAAAAAACAATGTTTGCTATTTGCAAAGGTACACTCACCAGAGCTCCCTTCCATGGCGTCATTGTCTGGGATAGTTGCTTGTGAGGGCTGGGAGCCAGGGGCGGCTCTATGTTTTTGGCCGCCCCAAGCAGTCATGCGTGGGAGGCACCCCGGAGCCGCGGGAGCAGCGGACCTCACGCGGGCATGACTGCAGAGGGACCGCTGGTCCCGCGTGGCTCGGCCGGACCTCCCGCGGCTGCGGACGGTTCGCGGGTCCGGCGGCTCCGCTTGAGCTGCCGCAGTGACGCCTGCGGGAGGTCCAGCCGAGCCGCGGGACGAGCGCCCCCTCCGCAGTCATGCCTGGGGCTCCGGTGAACCTCCCGCAGGCATGACTGCGGCAGGTCCGCCTGCCCAGCCTGCCGCCCCCCCGGCGGCAGGAAACGCCCCCTACATTATGCCGCCCTAGGCACCAGCTTGTTTTGCTGGTGCCTAGAGCCGCCCCTGCTGGGAGCAGGGTAATTCCGTCAGGGTGATAAAAAGCTCCTGGCTGCTGGGGGTCACGGAGTGCTGTGTGCTCTCTGCGAGGTCTTCCTCTTCTTCTTCCTCTTCATCTTCCCCGTCTGCATAATCCTCAGACATGGCAGAGATTACAACCCCCACCTCGGAATCCACGGTCAGGGGTGGGGTACTTGTGGCACAGCCCCCTAAAATTGCATGCAGCTCAGCATAGAAGCGGCATGTTTTTCGACCTGCCCCGGACCTTCCGTTTGCTTCTTTGGTTTTCTGGTAGGCTTGTCTGAGCTCCTTAACTTTCACTCTGCACTGCACTGAGTCCCTGCAGTGGCCTTTATCCGTCATAGCCTTAGAAATTCTTTCAAATACTTTTTCATTTCGTCTTTTGGAACGCAGTTCTGTTAGCACTGAATCCTCTCCCCAGATAGCGATCAGATCCAGTACCTCCCGAGCGGTCCATGCTGGGGCTCTTTTTCGATTCTCAGGAGACTGCATTGTTAACTGTGCTGATGAGCTGTGCGTGGTCACCTGTGATGATGAGCTCTCCACGCTGGGGAAGCAGGAAATGAATTTCAAAAGTTCGCGGGGCTTTTCCTGTCTACCTGGCCAGTGCATCCGAGTTGAGAATGCTGTCCAGAGCGGTCAGTGGTGCACTGTGGGATACCGCCCGGAGGCCAATACCGTCGATTTGCGGCCACACTAACCCTATTCCGATATGTTAATCCCGATATTAGCGCTACTCCTCTCGTCGGGGAGGAGTACAGAAACCGATTTAAAGAGCCATTAAAATCGATATAAGGTGCCTCCTAGTGTGGACGGTTGTGGCGTTAAATCGGTTTTACGCTCCTAAAACCGATTTAAACGCCTAGTGTAGACCAGGCTTCAGAAAAAGACAATCTGCCTATCCTCACTACAGTCTCTGCTGCTGTATGCATTTAGGGCCAGATTGTGTCCCAAAGATGCAGCCGTCCTAAGAGGTACAGAGCTGCACTGCCCCAGCTGCATCTCAGGGAATCACAATTCCCTGATTGCTCCTATTTGCACCAGAGGGAAGTACTTACCCCAACAGAAAATGACACTCTGCCCAGGGGCGGCTCTACAAATTTGGCCGCCCCAAGCAATCATGCCCGGGAGGCGCCCCCGAGCCGCGGGAGCAGCGGACCTGCCGCGGGCATGACTGCGGAGGTTCCGCTGGTCGCGCGGCTCAGCTGGACCTCCCGCAGCTGCGGGCGGTTCGCTGGTCCGGCGGCTCCGGTTGAGCTGCCGCAGTCATGCCTGCGGGAGGTCCAGCCGCGCCGCGGGACCAGCGAACCGTCCGCAGTCATGCCTGCGGCAGGTCCGGTCGTCCCGGGGCTCCGGTGGACCTCCCGCAGGCATGACTGCGGCAGGTCCACCGGCCCAGCCTGCCGCCCCCCTGGGAAATGGCCGCCCCAGGCGGGTGCTTGCCCCGCTGGGCTCTAGAGCCGCCCCTGACTCTGCCTCAGGGGTGAAAGTAGAAATAGGGACATACCGGTACGGGGCTGGGTTGGGGCTGGCTTTGGCCCCCGGAAGGGGTGGAGCCTTGGGCGCAAGGGGCGGGGATGGGGGGGGTCAGAGCCAGCCCCAGCCCACCCTGTACCAGGAAGTGCCCTCCTGGGGTAGCAGCAGCAGCCAGAGGCTACGGCAGCAGTTTAAAGGGCCCAGGGCTCAGACGCCACTACCGGCCCAGGCCCTTTAAACTGCTGCCAGAGCCCTGGCTGCTACCCCAGGGCTCTGGCAGTGGGGCTCTGGGGACTATTTAAAGGGCCCAGGACTCCCCTGCTTCTATTGCCCAGGCCCTTTAAATAGCCCCCGGAGTCCTGGGGTAGCAGCGGCAGGGCTCTGGTGGCT
Source organism: Mauremys reevesii (assembly GCF_016161935.1). Classification (NCBI taxonomy): domain Eukaryota; kingdom Metazoa; phylum Chordata; order Testudines; family Geoemydidae; genus Mauremys; species Mauremys reevesii. Next base: position 130,307,789 of record NC_052628.1, read on the forward strand.
ATTTAAAGGGCCCAGGGCAGTAGAGGCAGCGGGAGCCCAGGCCCTTTAAATAGCCCCCAGAACCCCATTGCCACTACCCCAGGGCTCCAGCAGCAGGGCTCTGGTGGCAATTTAAAGGGCCTGGGACTCTAGCCACTGCTGGGATCCCCAGGCCCTTTAATTGCCTCCTGGGGAAGCCAGGCCACCCCGGTACACCGTACCAGGCCATACCATCTTACTTTCACCTCTGCTCTGCCTGCAACAAATAGGGAGCAGGGAGTGGGTTGTGGCTCTTTGAGCTGTTTCCTTTCTGGGGTGGGGCTGCAATGTGCTACCCCTTGTTGTGCAGTGTGGTCGGGAGCTGTGATCTAGCCCTTTGGAAGGTATTCGTACAACTGTGAAGAGAGAGTTTTGTTTTGTATTTTTCAATAAAGATTCTAAGGGCCTTGATCTTGCAGTGGGAACATCAAGCACAGACCAGTACGCCTGTGCTGAACCCCATTGGCGTTAATGGGCTCCACACGGCTGCAGGGCGCTGTGCTCGTGGATGCAATCACAGGAGCAGGGATTAAATCAGAACAGTAATCTCTGCTAGTTCTTGGGGGCCTAGTTAAATGGTGCCCCCCAACTGGGGCACATGCTTTGTTCTGAATGTCCTGTGCTGTCGATGTTCACTGGAGACACAGAAGAACACTGCAGACAACATCATTCTTAAAAAGTGCCAGGAAAGGCACTTTGGCTAATGCGTATAGACTCAGACATGCCAATGAGGGAATCCAGACCTGTGCATGTTTCAAAGGGTGATGATAACGGGGCTATTTGGAAAGCTCTCCAGCTGCCCTGACCTGTAATATGCATGACCAACTATCCTTATAACACGGCTTTGTGGCAGATGTAGTGTTTCTCGGAATACTTGAAGTTTGGGCCTTGCAGGAATCCTTCAGCTCTTTGTCATGCTTCTTAGATGGATGCCATTAGCATATACATGAATTCTCTGCAGTGATTTACAGACTGCACTAAATAAACCGAGTTACGTTCCTGCTAACTAACCCCCAAATGACTCCATTGCCTCACCCTCCATAACATGGCAGTCTCCCATTTATATCACTAAACTGAGTTGGGACCCCAAAGGGGGGGGTCCCTTTGAATGGGTGGCTAGGGCTGGCTCACACTTACTGGTGCTCAGGGCTCCAGCCTGAGGACCTCTGCCCAGGGCCTGAGCCTGGGGGCAGGGCTCAGGTTGCAGGCCCCCCTGCCTGGGGATGAAGCCCTTTACCTTCAGCTCTGGCCCCCCTGCCCATAGTGGTGGGGCTCAGGCTTTGGCTCCCCTCCCAGGGGAGTGGGACTCGGGCGGGTTCAGGCTTTGGTCTCCCCTCCTGGGGTCATGAAGTAATTTTTGTTGTCAGAAGGGGGTCACAGTGCAGTTAAGTTTGCGAGCCCTGCACTAAATCAACCCCTCAGGCCAGGAGTCTGGTGTAGGGACGCCTTCCCGGGCAATCCAGGCAGCAAGAGCTGCCATTCGAACAATGGCCTGGGAAAAACAAACATTCTTCTTCGAGTGATTGCTCCAATGCATTCCAGTTAGGTGTGCGCGCCGCGCGTGCACGGTATTCGGAACTTTTTTACCCTAGCAACCCCGGCGGGCCGGCTGGGCGCCCCCTGGAGTGGCGCCGCTATGGCGCTGAATATATATCCCAGCCGGCCCGTCCGCTCCTCAGTTCCTTCTTCCCGCCCGTGACGGTTAGCTGGAACTGTGGAGTGCTCTGTTAGTCCTCCACACCCCTAGCAGTTTCTCCGGTTTTCTTGTATATAGTTATTAGTTAGTCATAGTTAGTTAGTTAGAATAGTAGTTAAGGAATTAGGAGGGGTCCTCCTTCCTTTTTCCCCCGCCCGGTGGGGCTCATGCCCCAGACACCGGGTTTCAAGCCGTGCTCGGCTTGTCAGCAGTTGATGCCTGTTGGGGGCGCTCACGATTCCTGCCTCCGCTGTCTGGGGAATCGCATCGTGCGGACAAGTGTCCCATTTGTGCTGCCTTTAAACGCGGACCAGGAAAGAGCGAGACTCCAGGCTCAAGCAGATCCTGATGGAGTCGGCGCTCCGTCCACGGCACCACCCCGCGGCACGAAATCAGGCTCGGTGCGCAGCACATCGGCGGCACCAACCGGACCTCGGGCGTCCGGCCACGGCCGGCACGGTATCACGGCGCGCTCCCGTCCCAGCGCAAAAGAAGGCGCCAACGGCGCGAAAGCCCGACTCGGGACCGATTGCCCAGCCACTGTCAACTCCCGTGGCTCCGGCGGTGGTGGTGCACGCTCAGTGCATAGATCCGGCAGCTCCGGCGCCAGAAGAGCCGTTGAGCCCGGCCACCCCCTGCTCCCCAGCACCGCCCGAGGTAGAGCTGGAACTCCCGACTCGCCAGAGACTTACTCAAAGCGCGGGAGCTTATTGCGCTGACAGAGGCTCGAGCCTCCGGCCCCGGCACCGCCGGTGCGGGCGTGCGCCGGCTGGGAAGCCAGCCATGATGCAGCGCCCAGGCACCGGCGATCACCGCGCAAGGGTCTTCAGCGGTCCGCTCGCGCAGCAGATCACCATCTCGGCGACCTCGCTCCCGCGCCGATCAACACCTCGCCACCGCTCCCCATCTCGGTACCGCTCTCGTTCGCGGTACCGCTCGCGTCGAGCACCGCTCCCGAAGCCGGACCGCGGTACCGTCGACGGTCGGCCTCTAGAGACAGGTCGCGGCACGCGGTGACCACAGCCCTTCGGCACCGTGACCGCAGTCCTTCGGCACCGTGACCGTGCTCCTCGGCACCGAGACCGCAGCGCTCAGGCGACGGGACCGCAGCTACTCAGGCGCCACGACCGCAGTGCTTCCCGATACAGAAGCCGCAGCAGGTCGCCGTCCAGGCACCGATCGACAGTTGGTCGGTCATGCTCCCGGTACCGGGACAACAGACATGGCCCGACGGTACCGCCAGCGGACGCGCACCGGCCGACCGCGGGACAGTCGATTGGTGCGTCAGCCCCCCAGTGGTCACGCCAAGCATCGGTCGTGTCCCAGGGTGGAAGTGCAGCGGGCCTCAGAGCGGATACCCCAGGTCCAGCCTATGGCCCACAGCAGTGGGGTTTCTGGGTCCCTTGGGCACAGCACGAAGCACAAGGGCTCCCCTTGCCCACTCGACCTCCGGGTTCTGAGCGCCGCGCGCCAGAAGCGACTGTCAGTAGAGCCCCACCATCACCTACAACAGGAGCTTCGCAGCCACCCCCATCGGTGCAGCCAGCCGTAGAGGTCCCTGCCCCATTGGTGGACGAACCACCTCCAGAGCCTACGGGCCAGGGCCTGTCGTCGGCCTCATCTCCGGACGAGGCGGTCGCGGGCTCGTCAACAGCGGACCCGCCACCCATAGACTTAAAAGCGCACCAGGACCTGCTTCGCAGGGTCGCGCAATCCATTGACCTCCCGATTGCAGAGGTAGTTGAAAACGACGACCCCGTTACCAACGTTATCGGGTCAGAGGCTCCAGTCCGGGTGGCGCTCCCCTTTATTCGGACGATTCAGCGTAATGCCAATACCATCTGGCAAACGCCGGCGTCTGTACCTCCGACGGCCAGGGGAGTGGAGCGCAAATACTCGGTTCCCCCTACAGGATACGAGTATTTGTATACTCACCCGACTCCAGACTCCCTCGTCGTCCAGTCGGTAAACGATCGAGAGCGCAATGGTCAACCGGCGGCGACCCCTAAGTCCAAAGACGCGAGACGTATGGACCTCTTAGGTCGGAAGATCTACTCGGCTGGAGGCCTGCAGCTACGCATAGCCAATCAATCGGCGTTGCTGGCCCGATACACCTACGAGATGCTGCTCTCCCTCTCCAAGTTTGCAGATCTTGTCCCGGCGTCCTCGCGTCAGGAGTTCACCGCCCTCCTCGAGGACGGCAAAAAGTCCGCGCGCTCCTCCATCCAGGCAGCGCTCGATTCAGCAGACTCAGGAGCCCGCACTCTCGCCTCTGGCGTCACTATGCGGAGGATTTCCTGGCTCCAATCCTCCACCTTGGCCCCGGAGGTACAGTACTCTCTGCAGGACTTGCCGTTTGAAACGCACGGGCTTTTCTCAGAGAAGACGGACGCCCGTATACAGACCCTTAAGGACGGTCGCGTAGCCATCCGGACTCTGGGGATGCACACGCCGGCGACACAGCGGCAACCCTTCCGTAGACAGCCACCCCGGCCGTTCACCCACGCCAGATCCCGACCGTATAACAGCCGTCGGAACAACCTTACACGCCGCCGACCATCAGGCAATAGGCGCAATCAGTCCCAGTCGTCCGCTAAGGCCCCCCAAGGGCCTAAGCAGGCGTTTTGATGGGACGCCCGGGGACGGCTCTTCAGTCTCTCCATCGGATCCTACCCCTTTGTTTTCGAACCGCCTCTCCTATTTCCTCCCGGCATGGGCCAGTTTAACATCGGACAGCTGGGTCCTGAGTACGGTCCAGTCAGGGTACCGCCTCCGGTTTATTTCGCCCCCTCCTTCCCACCCGCCCTCCCGATCCCTCTTCAGGGACCCCGCTCACGAGCAGGTCCTTCAACAAGAGATCGAGACTCTCCTGACCTTGGGTGCCATAGAGGAGGTGCCTCCCGACCGGCGGGGCAAGGGTTTCTATTCCCGTTATTTCCTCATCCCCAAAGCCAAAGGAGGCCTCCGCCCCATCCTGGACCTCCGGAAGCTCAACCGGTACCTGATAAAACTCAAATTCCGCATGGTATCCCTGGGGACTATTATTCCCTCCCTGGATCCGGGAGACTGGTTTGCCGCCCTCGACATGCGAGACGCCTATTTCCATGTCGCAATTTACCCCCCGCATCGTCGCTACCTCCGCTTCATGGTGAACGACAGACATTACCAGTTCGCGGTGCTGCCCTTCGGCCTCTCCACCGCCCCGAGAGTGTTCACAAAGTGTATGGCGGTGGTTGCCGCGGCCCTCCGTCGTCGTCGGGTACACGTGTATCCGTACCTCGACGATTGGTTGATCTGCGGTCCATCACGCCAGCTGGTAGCACACCAAGTGACCGATATCCTGTCGCTGTTTCGGGAGCTCGGTCTGCTCATCAACTTCGAAAAGTCCGCCCTAACTCCAGCTCAAAAGGTGGAGTTTATCGGAGCGGTCCTGGATTCCCAGTTGGCCAGGGCCTATCTTCCGCCCAATCGGTACCAGACTCTGGCGGCTTGCATCACGGAGCTCCAAGCCTTTCCCACGACGACAGCCCGGTCCTGTCTTCGCCTCCTAGGCCACATGGCGTCGTGCACTTTTGTGACAACTTATGCCAGGTTGCACCTTCGCCCGCTCCAGACGTGGCTGGCCTCTGTGTACCGTCCACATCGCGACCCCATGGACTTGATTGTCACAGTCCCGAGGGCCACTCTCGACACCCTCAATTGGTGGCTGATCCCTCAGGTAGTCTGTGCAGGGGTACCTTTCCGCCCGCCGTGTCCCTCCATTACCTTGACCACAGATGCCTCGGACATGGGTTGGGGAGCGCACCTAGGCGATGTTCACACGCAAGGCACCTGGTCCCCTCCGGAGCTCGCCCTACACATCAATGTACGGGAGCTCCGGGCGATTCGGTTGGCGTGTCAGGCCTTCGAGGCCCATCTCCGCGGCCGCTGTGTCACCGTGCTGACGGACAATACATCCGCGATGTTCTATGTCAACAAGCAGGGCGGGGCACGCTCCTCCCTGCTTTGCACGGAAGCGCTTCGCCTGTGGGACTTTTGCATAGCCCGCTCCATTCACCTACAAGCGTCGTTTCTTCCGGGCACTCAGAACACAATAGCCGATCGCCTCAGCAGATCCTTCCTCGCACACGAGTGGTCCATTCGCCCGGACGTGGTGCATACGATCTTCCGAAGGTGGGGATTTCCCCAACTAGACCTCTTTGCGTCGGAGATCAACAGGAAGTGCGCCCGGTTCTGCTCCTTCCAGGGACGTTCCCGTGGGTCCCTGTCGGACGCGTTCCTGTGCTCATGGAAGGATCATCTCCTTTACGCCTTCCCTCCGTTCCCACTCGTTCATCGGGTGCTCCTAAAGCTTCGGAGGGACAAGGGCCGTCTCATCCTGATCGCTCCGGCCTGGCCGAGGCAACATTGGTTCACCCTGCTGCTCGAGCTGTCCGTCCGAGAACCCATTCCTCTCCCGTTGTGGCCGGACCTTATCACACAAGACTTCGGCCGGCTCCGCCACCCGGACCTCCGCTCCCTGCATCTTACAGCCTGGTACCTGACTGGTTGACTTGCGCCGAGCAATCCTGCTCGCGGGCTGTTCAGCGGGTCCTAACGGAGAGCAGGAAACCGTCAACGCGGTCCACCTATCTAGCAAAATGGAAACGCTTCGCTATTTGGTGCGACCAGAAAGGCCACAACCCCTTTCTCGTCCCTATTCCGGTTATCCTGGACTACCTTTGGTCTCTTAAGGAGCAAGGCCTCGCGGTCTCCTCCTTAAGGGTTCACCTGGCAGCTTTATCTGCGTTTCGTCCGCCGGTTGAGGGACGCTCCATATTTTCCAACCATATGGTCTCCCGCTTCCTCAGGGGGTTGGACCGCATGTTTCCACCCGTCCGACGCCCGACGCCGGTCTGGGACTTAAACCTGGTGTTGGCCAAGCTCATGGGTCCACCGTTTGAGCCTCTGGCATCTTGCTCCTTGCTCCATCTCTCGTGGAAGACGGCCTTCCTTGTCGCGATAACATCGGCGCGACGGGTCTCCGAGCTCAGTGCCTTGACGGTCGGTCCCCCTTATACGGTCTTCCACACGGACAAGGTCCAGCTCCGACCGCATCCGGCCTTCCTCCCGAAGGTCGTTTCGGCCTTCCATATAAACCAGGACATCTTCCTCCCGGTGTTCTACCCGAGGCCACACGCCTCCTCTCGGGAGCAGCGGCTTCACTCCCTGGACGTCCGCAGGGCTCTCGCCTTCTATATCGAGCGCACGAAGCCGTTCCGGCGTTCGCCCCGGCTCTTCGTTGCAATTGCGGAGCGTATGAGGGGCGAACCGGTCTCCTCACAGAGGATTTCCTCGTGGGTGACGGCTTGTATTCGGGCGGGTTATGATCTCGCTCGAGTACCACCGCCTCGACTGACGGCCCACTCTACCAGAGCTCAAGCCTCTTCGGCTGCCTTCCTGGCCCATATTCCGCTCCAGGAGATATGCAGGGCAGCCACCTGGTCCTCCGTACACACCTTCGCGGCACACTATGCGTTGGTGCAACAATCAAGAGACGATGCAGCCTTCGGCTCCGCGGTACTGCACTCTGCCACGTCTCACTCCGACCCCACCGCCTAGGTAAGGCTTGGGAATCACCTAACTGGAATGCATTGGAGCAATCACTCGAAGAAGAAAAGACGGTTACTCACCTGTAGTAACTGGTGTTCTTCGAGATGTGTTGCTCCAATCCATTCCAGACCCGCCCTCCTTCCCCACTGTCGGAGTAGCCGGCAAGAAGGAACTGAGGAGCGGACGGGCCGGCTGGGATATATATTCAGCGCCATAGCGGCGCCACTCCAGGGGGCGCCCAGCCGGCCCGCCGGGGTTGCTAGGGTAAAAAAGTTCCGAATACCGTGCACGCGCGGCGCGCACACCTAACTGGAATGGATTGGAGCAACACATCTCGAAGAACACCAGTTACTACAGGTGAGTAACCGTCTTTTTCTAGGTGCTCATTCCAAATGGGAACCTCTGGACTGAGGCTGGCGTCCAGGGGATTGCGTTACACATGCCTGTCCCCATGGCAAATGCACACTGCTGCTGTGTGAGCAGAGAGGCACAGGGGTGGGATGATCCCAGCACTCAAGGGATGGCAAAATGCCATCACACTCTGCATGAAACTCCGGGAGGCAGCACCCATGCACACCACTGGGGTTCAAGCCCAGCGGACCAGCCCAGTGTCTGTCCAGCTCCTGAAATTGGTTATGAACCCAGCGTGCGTGTCCCCAAATAAGGCAGGAGACCCTAGCTGAGAGTAGCAGGTTTAAACATAGACCTTCAGCTTCAAACTCCCAGGTGATCCAGAGAAATGCAAACAATCCGTTTTGCATGATGGATCATGTCAGTATTGCTTATGAACCCACAGCACAGGGTTTTCGATGAGAGGGCCACTTCCATTGAAAGGAAAGAAATTTCATTTCGACGTTGGCATGTTTATCATTTGGAAGCGGCCAGCTAGGCTTATTAGAAGAAGCACCAGGCCTTGATGCAATCCTATCATGTGCCATGAATTGCATGCTGGTTCTCGTTTTGTAATGGTCTCTCTGTGAGGTTATCATCCCTATCAGTCTGTTCTCTGGCTTTCTGTGCCAGGCTCATCCCTCATGGTATCTGAATGTCTGTGCATCCCAAAGCCTGTCCTCCATGAGAGCTGAAATGGCCTCACAACCTAGCCCCACGGCTCAGTTTGCCCCCTGGGCTCTGTATTAGATGTTCTTCTTTCACTCCAGTACCTTGCAGGTGTGACGACAGGTTTAGCAACTCTCCTGTTTTGCAACTAGGTGCAGTTTCCGCCACGCAACGTGACCATCTGGGCTGGACTTGCTGCTGCCTTGTCCATGGGGTTGCGAATCAGGAGGGATGGAGTTTGTGGTCGAAAACACTCACGATCTGCTTCCTCCTGGCTAATGTGCCAAATTGACCCATTGGATGATTGAGACGCGCTCTTTCACTTTTCTGTGTGTGAATACGTGAAAAGGGAGGTAAGATTTGGGGGTACGGCGCACGCCCCTGAGCCCAAGGTGATACCAGAGCGGCCCCTTTGATCAATCTGCTTCCTCCTGGCTAATGTGCCAAATTGACCTATTGGATGATTGAGACGCGCTCTTTCACTTTTTTGCGTGTGAGTACGTGAAAAGCGAGGTAAAGATTGGGGGTACGGAACATGCCATTGTGATGGGGCAAGGCCGGATGGCTACAGTAAAGTAGTGAGGAACAGGTATGTTAGTCCCAGGCTACACAAATCCCTGGTACCGTGGTAACCAAATGGCAGTTGCTCCAGGTTAATCAAGACACCTGGGGCTAATTAAGATCCTTCTAGAAGGCAGTGGAGATAGCTACATTGATTGGGCCACCTGAAGCCAATCAAGGGCTGGCTGGAACTAGTTAAAAGCCTCCCAGTTAGTCAGTGAGGTGCGCTTGTGTGAGGAGCTGGGAGCAAGAGGCACAAGGAGCTGAGAGGGAGAGGGTGTGCTGCTGGAGGACTGAGGAGTACAAGCGTTATCAGACACCAGGAGGAAGGTCCTGTGGTGAGGATAAAGAAGGTGTTGGGAGGAGGCCATGGGGAAGTAGCCCAGGGAGTTGTAGCTGTCATGCAGCTGTTACAGGAGGCACTATAGACAGCTGCAATCCACAGGGCCCTGGGCTGGAACCCAGAGTAGAGGGCGGGCCCGGGTTCCCCCCAAACCTCCCAACTCCTGATCAGACACAGGAGGAGTTGACCCAGACTGTGGGTTCCACCAGAAGGGAAGATCTCTGAGGCGAGCAAATCTGCCAATAAGTGCAGGACCCACCAAGGTAGAGGAGAAACTTTGGCACACCATGATGATACCACTTTCATTTTTTAAATGTACTGTTATAATTTTATAATTTGCATTATATACATGGACACAAATACAGAGAATAATTTTTTCAAATAAAACAACATTTATTATAATCTGGTATATACATAAATAAATTTCTTTTGGTTGCATTATGTTTTGAACAAGAGGCATTTAAACAATTTTTTTAATTTTTTTTTTTTGGTAAAGAAGTGAACTATGCACATTTTTTGCAGTTGTACTCTTTCTTCTCATCTGTCAGGTTTTCTTGATTGGTTCCTTCTGTAATGCAGGGCATATGTGCCCACCTCTTGCAAGAATCACACTGGACCTTTGATAAGTAACAATTAAGAAATGAAATCACAGAAGTTATAATGTTACACATACTTTGCATTCACTCATGCTATTCCTTCCACATGTGAGCATTACCTAACATATGCCTATCAGCATGAAGAAAATGTTTACTGATGTGGAATTTTTACAAGAATCATGATCCTTAAGCAGTTTATGGCATTTATTTCTCATACAATTCTATGTTTCTTATCATTGTGCAATCCTCACTTTCCTTTTCACAGTTGACAAGGTTGCAGTATATGCAGTAGTCCTCCATGCTTTCTTAAAAATAAATATAGCGTTATGAAATGATGAATATGTTACAACCAACACTGAAAATGCAAATCTTGATTTATTAATTGTCAATATTTTAATCGGTCAATGGTTTGAACATATCTTTTTCATTTTTGTGAGTCATATTTTCTCAAATTTTTACTTTATTGCACCTGTATCTAAAAATGCCAATTTCATTTAACTTGTCAATCAATAGCAATCATTCACCCCATTCAAATTTTTGTGTACTTAAAGATATTATTGATTCATAGTCACCATTACAGAACCAAACCTGTGAGATATCCCACTTTAGGGGTATTAAGATAACTGTCTGCTATGTGACATAATTCCACTCTTCACATTATCTTCACATGTGTCTAATGAGTCCACAGTACATGGTAGAAAGTAATTACATGACTCCTTCATTAGAAGAATTGCTATATGTCTTCTAAATGCAGTATTAGCCTCTTGTGTTGTTTCTACCATACTGAATCTTTGTGCTGCAAATACGTTTCTGCAAACTAACAACACTGATATTTAGAATAAGCATAATAATTACTAGAGGTGAAAGTGGGCCGGTTCAGCATACCGGTAAGAACCAGCTACCGGTTCCGGCCCATACACGTCTGACGTTACACTTCTGCTGTGGCAGTGCTTTATGCTTTAACGTCACTGCCCCCTTTATCCCACTTCCCCCCCCACACACACACATCAGCAGCCCTGCCATAGGGTTTGGCAATGCTGTTGGATGCTCCTGGCAGGGCTGCCGACAGTGGGGGAGAGAAAGGGGCCCTGGGTTCCGGCGATTTACAAGGGCCTGGTGCTCCTGGGCACTGCAGCAGCAGCAGCTGTCAGGAAGGGCTGGCTGGTGGAATCTGGCCCCCCAGCACCGCACCTTCCGCCGGAGACCCCATCCTTCTTGGGGCCACAAGCCACCCCCGCACACCTTGGCAAGGATGCCGGTGCAGTGCCCACTGGTAATCGCTGGCATTTACTTTCACCCTGGATAATTACACATACATAACAAATAATAATGGCAATTTGGTATTCAGTACCTTTAAGATGAGTGGTCCACAGTTGTGGCCATCACTTTGTCTGGGATGCTGAACAATTTTACTATTCCAATCAGATGATTATTATCTAGTTAATCGTTTGATGAAGTTTCTGAAATTTTTAGAGCATTTTTTTTCCCCTCTGGTTTCTGGACATAGATAAAAATCCATTCTCTCTCTTTTTAATTAATGATTGAAATGACTTATTGCTCACATATAGACACACTTGTTTTCATATTATTGTCTCACTCTTACACAGTGTATCACCTGATTTGCTGTGCCCCATGCTGATAATAACACATTCTCAATCATGCAACATGCTACTGTTTCGTGTCCACATTCTGTGAAGTCGTTCCCCAGAGTCAAATCACACAAGTTCAGTCAAAGTCCATTACTAGGCATATTGAGCACAAGTACGTGCTGTTTCAATTTTTATTTGTAGCTAACAGGAAGATATTAGTCTCACTATTGTTACATTCCCTTTAAAAAAATTTCAATGGAACAGTTAATGTCCATTGTAAAAGTAAGTATCTAATAAATCACCTCCAATTCCTCAGGCATGTTCTTTCATATCTCATCTCATCACGCAAGGGGTCAATTATTAACAGTTACTTTTTTTCATCAAGTCTATCTGTAAGTTTAAATATATTCACAAATGATATTGGTAATGTGATTATTTCAAACATTTTATACTGATTTATCAACAATCGTTATGCAATTAACATATTCTCGTTTGTAATGTCTCAGTAACACACAAGGGAAAAGCATATTGTGAAATCATTGATCAATTCATTAATAACGTAACTTGACAGTAGCATTTTATTTTTAACATTCACATTCCACTTTCCTTTGCATGCACTGAACTCACTGAAAACCCACAACATGGGAAATTATATCACCGCTACCATAGTTGTGTTACAAATCTCTTATTTATTATCAAATTTATTGCCCAGAATCCAGAAGTACAATACAAAACATCTTACATAAGAACCCAATGACCTGGTGTGTGGTAAGGAAGCAATAATATATCAGTTTGAAGTAATTCACTCTGTATTTATTTAAAAAAAAAATTAGAAATGCAATTACAGTTTCCAGTGAAGCAAACCATGAAATGTACATTATACTGTATTTCCCAATTTCATTACATCTATTACTATTAGAGTACTCCTCCACATCGAAAATACCATTGTATTTGCTGTTTCACACTGTGTTTAACTCTCTGAATGAAATTGTGCTTTTCTCATGCTATGCATGAAAGTGTGTTAGCATTTACCTTCACTTTCATTTGTGGAGCTCTGCCTGAGAGAATGACAGTGGAAACTACTGATGAGATGGCTTGTACCTGTTAACAGTCAACAAAGTTATTAATGCATTAATAATTATGGCACGTCAAGAATATAATGAATTTAATGTAGACAGACATGCAAGGGATCCTTAGTGTTACAAATCAGATATGTATATGTAAGAGAGTCCTATAAAAACAAAATGATTTTTAATCAATGTGCTCTGTCTTACTTAATGGTATCAGAGGGGTAGCTGTGTTAGTCTGGATCTGTAAAAGCATGCATCCGACGAAGTGGGTAACAGGAAAGCTCATGCTCCAATACGTCTGTTAATCTATAAGGTGCCACAGGACTCTTTGCTGTCTCACTTAATGTAAAAACTGACTAAGCTGTTCGCATACTTGTGTTCAATTAATGGACCCACTGAACTGTACAGCAAAACTAATGTGGCCCTCTATTGGGGGTATGTCCGATATGCACCTCCAAATACATTTCAGTAAATGTTTGGCAGCAGTAATAAAAGGTAATAATTGGAGATATACCAATCTCCTAGAACTGGAAGGGACCTTGAAAGGTCATCAAGTCCAGCCCCCTGCCTTCACTAGCAGGACCAATTTTTGCCCCAGATCCCTAAGTGGCCTCCTCAAGGATTGAACTCACAACCGTGGGTTTAGCAGGCCAATGCTCAAACCCCTGAGCTAGCCCTCACAGAAATGTTGCAATTTCAGGTTTATGTTGATATTTCAAGGGTATTTGGACTTAAATATGTTGTGCCACATGTTCACGTGCTTGTTTACTTATTGAATCAATGTATACTTTCATGTACCATCACAGTAAATAGCCTACCTTTCCATCTGCTTTCTCGACCACACAGCTCAAATATGCACCAATAACCTACAACACATGATGAAAGAAAAGGCACAGTTTCAATATTTGATGAATCAGTCCCATTAACAAATACATGTTTAGTGGTACTTAAATGTATCTCATCACTTATCCAGCTTCTCGGTTTCAGGCAATGAAATGAAGAGCCATACAATTTTATGTTTCTCACTTTGGCCTCCAGTCTCTCTGTGTGTTTGCCGGTCATTAGAAATTTGACTAGGAAAAAAATATTAACACATATTACATGCATGGTAATACAGTTTCCTTTTCTGTTTTACTACTGTGAATGCCGCCACTTTGTACATGAAAACCTTTAACATAGTTCCATTTATGATGTATGTTAATCTGTTTAAGAAAGGTGCGGTAACCAATTACCTTTCAGAATCCATTGCTTGTCTTCCATCTCCTCCGTAAGCATGTCATCAAAATTGTCATCAGCATCACTTGTATCATTGTTTGACACATCTTGCCCTATATACTCCTCTTCTTCCATTGCTGTGACCTCTATGTTTTTCACTGTGCTGTCGTGAGATACAGTGCCATCCACTTTTCTAATCTCTTCTGTGGGTGTTTCTGGTTCAGTGTCACCAACTCCAATTTCAGTTCCGATTTTTCCCTCTGATGTGCTTTCAGCAGCTAATGTTCGTGGCTCTTATAATGGTTTTAAGTGTGCGATACTGTACATGGTTCCTAACTGTTTCCCTGAGATGGTTTGTAATTTCACTCTCTCACCCTCAACAGTCGTAATTTTGTATGGTCCCCGATAGTTAGATTCCATTATTCCTCCTTTTCTTGTTCTTTTTCTAGCATTCAGTAACAGAACAGAGTCCCCAACTTCAAATGTTATTTCCCCATATTTAGAATTCTTTCTTTTACCATAATGTCTTTTTTGTTTTTCTTGTGCTTTAGAAATGTTACTTAGGGCCAGTGCAATGTCAGCGTCATGTCTCGATTTCATATTTATGCTGTACTCTTTGCAGAAATCTTCCCCAAATGTAGTCAGATCTGGGATCTTTGTAAACAAATGGAGAAGGGGTTGTATTTGTAAAATGAAGACATACTGAATGCCATGTATACATGAAAGGTGCTGGGAATAACATACACTTACCAGGTAATTCTCTGAGACTTCTGGAAACAGTGGGTCAGCACAAAACATTAGTTGAAAGGGTGAAATTTTTGTTGTTGCATGTACTTTAGTTGGCAAAGAAAACAGAATGGGGTCAAGTAATTCATCCCAATTACTCCCATTGTCATCAACCATCTTCCGCAATGCTCTGTAACAAATGCACATTGATTTGATTGTTTCAAAAGAGAAAGTCACACGTACGGTCTTGTTTGAAACAGATCATACATAATAAAAAAGGTGTAATACGTAATGAAAAAGACTTTCCATGTAACACATTGCTTTTGAAGATTTTTTTGTGAGTTGCATCTTCTAGCATAGCACACTCTACTTGCCATTAATACTGTAATTTTCTCACCTATTCACTTACCTTTTTATGGATTTATTAGCATTTTCAGCCAAGCCATTGGTTTGTGGGTGGTACGGACTGGTGAAGCTACGTTCTATTCTCAATCTTTCACAAACATACAGGTTAAACTGAAAGAAAATAAGTTACACCATAAACTTACATATAGAGTTGTGTTAAGGAATGTTCCTTTGTGTATTTGCCACTACTTTAATGTGTAAGTAGCAACAGGAAATCCCATCTTTTCATATTTGTTTTGGAAACAAGTATTGTGTGTTTCTTTGTTAGGTATGAAGACACCAAAAAATAATTTTATAGTAACACTGATGGTGACCACCAGCAGTTTATTTAAAAAAAAGGATGGTGATTGTTTGAGGTCAATGGCTGACCTGATAGTGAGTTTGACTACATAGTACAAATAATCAGAAAAAAACCAGTCATTACCTTGTTATTGAATTCCGGACCAAGATCTGTCAGAATCCGCTCTGGGCATCCACGTCGAACCGTCATTTTGTACATGTTCTTTACCGCCTCAGATGCTGACTTACTTCTAAATGGAAAGGCTTTTACCCATCTGGAAAGATAATCCGTGGCTGTCAGTATAGACTGGTCTCCATCCTTTGTTACTGGTAATGGCAGGGGTGAGCTCCAGCCGCTTCACACCGGCGAGGGAAGCTCTGATGGGCTCCGGCCGGGAAGGTGTAATTCCTCCTCCCGGCCACAGGGGGCGCTGCGCTGCGGGCGCCACGTGAGCTGCCTCCTGGCCCTGCTGCTGCTGCTGCTGCTGCTCCTTGGAGCTCTGGCCCTGGGGATCCCGCGGCTGCCTGGGGGGTCCCCGGCTGCGTCCTGCTGCTCCCAGCCCCCCCCCAGTGAGTGTCTGCGCCTCCCCCGCTCCCCCTGCCTGCAGCCCCCCCGCCCACAGCCCCTGTCTTCACCCCCTGCAGCCACCACCTGCCTGCACCCCCTGCCACGGCCCCCCTGCCCACAGCCCCTGTCTTCACCCCCTGCAGCCACCACCTGCCTGCACCCCCTGCCACGGCCCCCCTGCCCACAGCCACCCCGCCACAGCCACCCCTGCCACTCCTGGCCACAGCCCCGCCACAGCCACCCCTGCCCACAGCCCCTGCACACAGCCCCCGCTGCAGCCACCCCCTGCCACAGCCCCTGCCCACAGTCGGATGCATGTAGTGGAAATTTCCAGGGCAGGTATATATAAGCAAGCAAGAAGCAAGCTAGAGATAACGAGGTTAGTTCAATCAGGGAGGATGAGGCCCTCTTCTAGCAGCTTAGGCATGAAAACCAAGAGAGGATGTTGCCTGTCTCTCTGTGGTCAGACAATGAACCTCACCGTCTGGGTTCAAGTCCCCGACAAGGAGAAACTGCTAGAAGAGGGCCTCATCCTCCCTGATTGAACTAACCTCATTATCTCTAGCCTGCTTCTTGCTTGCGTATATATACCTGCCCCTGGAAATTTCCACTACATGCATCCGACGAAGAGGGTATTCACCCACGAAAGCTCATGCTCCCAAACGTCTGTTAGTCTATAAGGTGCCACAAGACTCTTTGCTGATTGTACTGGTAGTAACCCACTTGATGAGCAAACTCCAGAGTATTTTGGGGCGCTACAAGGATCTGTAGCTTAGGTAAAAGAAGCATTGCTGCAGAATAAATGTGGAAGATACAAACACAAGAGTAAAGTTATTTATGGACTAATAGTGATAACTACTCAAGGAGAGCCTAAACAAAATAAGTTACATTATTAAAGGTTAATACCTGAGGTAGAAAAGGAAACAGAGAGGGAAAATGAGGGATCTCACCCACTCCAGGAAGCTTGAACTCGTGAGGCTTCACAGATGATCTTAGCTCAGAGTCTTGGATCAGTCAGGAGTAGATGAAACCTCAGTGGAACTCAGGCAGAATTTGGGTCTATGCATGCATAAGAATTCTTACCGGAGAGTGAGTAAATGGTTTTGTAGAGAAAATATGCAATTGGCTGAAGGGAAGACACTAGATTTGTTTATGGGTAAACCGATGACTCAAGGAATGTCTTTAGGCTAGACAATAGGAGCTGATCACTTCTTACTATGGCGGATGTTCCTTCAGGGGGCTGACAATGAAATTCGTCTGCTTCGGTATTTTGGATAGCAATCAGATATCAATCAGAGTTTCACTACTAGAATTTGTCTAACTACTAAACTGGGTGTGGATGAGGATAGGGGAGTTGCCTGAAACTTGTCACCAGGGATCCAGGTGTGTCTCACACCTCCATTAACTGCTCTATGCAAGATTTTTCTCTGATCAGTTTTGGTTAGGGGGTGTGTGTGTGTGACCGACTGGATACTGTGCCCTGGTTCCCCAAGAAGACACTTTAATCATATGTTGTGACTACTTACATTAAAGAAATCCATTCCACCTTGGTTTAGGAGAGAGACCACTGATGGACCAATAATAATCTGGTGTTGCAGATCCCCATAGTGCAATTATTTTTTCTTCTCCATTGTCAGTGCAGCTTTTATTTTGGTGAGTTTAGCACAAAGATGCAGAAATGTGGACCATCCATAAGTTCTGCAGCCACTCGTCGTGAGCCCAAGCCTTCATTGTTGGAGAAGATTTTTGCCCTTGGGAAGGATGTAAGATGACACCATATAATACACTTACTGAATACTTGTGAATCAGCTTCTACACATAAGCAATGACACGTGAACATGGGACTGTAAGGGCTGGATTCACAGGCAAGATAAATGCAGCAAAAGGCAATCCTAAAATTTGTGAACTGTTATGAGACTTCACATAGACAAATAGTTACGAGAGACTCTTTTAAATACTCAAAATGTGTGATGCAGAGTTTGAGGGAATGTAGGGAAATTATTTCACTGCATCAAGTCTCCTGTAGCAGTAAAGTAGCACCGGGGCAGCAGGGTTTTATATTTTTTGATGGCATCCAGAAAAGGTCCAAGGGAGTTTTGCTGTGGGAGGGGGCTTGGGGTCAGTACCGGGTTTACAATGGTGCCAATGGCGCCGTGGCACCAGGCCCACCCCGGGAAGGGGCCCATTACAGATCCCTCTAACCATTCACATAGCCGGGTCTGGCCCCTCGCCTGGGGCAGTCCAGCACACAGGCCTTGCTGTCTTTTCACTGCAGTCCTTGAGCTTGGTGACAAATCTGTAGAGAATTATGAAACTGGTCTAGGCGAGAGAATGTCTCACTATAGAACACTGGAAAGCTGTAAAAAAGTTGGAGGCTACTATATACTGGTATTGATCCATGTGTAGAACTGTCATGGACATCACTGGTTTTGTGCAAAAAGTTAGGATAGAATGTTAAAGACTTTTTTTTTTTAAAGAGGGAAATACTTCAGTGCACTCTTTTATACACACAGTGTACTCATTTCCTGTGGATCAGATACAGGGCTGTATCTAAACGGTGCTTAGTGCACTTTGTGAAGGAAGGGGGGGTAAAGGTGTTTTAAGGTGCCAGTTATGTCTCCTCAGTCTCACTGCTGACTAGCTGCAGACCCAGTGCTCAGAATTAAGCAGTGTTCTCAGGGACTGTACAGTATTCTATACTAGTTTTCAATTGCCTGCTAAATGCTTCAGCCATGCCACCTTTTCACGTAGCTATATCCTGGGAATGGCGGGGCGGGGCGGGGAGGGAGCGTAGCAGATGCCAATTTGAGGTGAATAGTCTCTTGGCCAGATTGTACTGGGTTTATGGTGCTTTGTGCTATGGACTGCAGCAAAGTGGCTGGTGAATAACCAAGAATCTGGTTAATAATTGTTCTCTAAATTCAGCTTTCTTCTTTCTCTCTCTGTGAATTATCACTTATTCAAAATAGTAGTGTGCAAGTTGACTGGATAATGGTAATAGCATAATCTCTTGTTATAACATTGTAAACCCCACTACCTGATTTTTATATTAAACACTTACTATACATAATACAATAAATCTGACAGAAACAAAACCTAGGGAACTTTATTCTTTCTGTGTCTTATTTAAAGTTTTCCAGCCATCTCCTCTTGCTTCAGAATCCCTCGTGCGTCACCCATACAGTTGCAATAGGATTCAACATGTGGCTTGGCTGCTGACTCTTTACTGCTTCCTGAAGAGCTGGGAGCTCAGTATTCATCTCAGATAGATACTATGTGCAGAAGCACAACTCTGTATATGGGGGCCAGGGGGATTATTGACCTTGTGCATATGTAATAGTGTTTGGTGTTTGTAAGACAAGGTACAATAATCACACTTCCAAACTGCAATGAACTGTGGAAAAGTTCCTGTGTGTTGGGGGCTGTGCAGTGGGGGAGATCTGTGTGTGTCGGGGCACTGGGAAGTGTGGGGGGTCTGTGCAGGGCACTGTGCAGTTGGGGCAGTGGGGGGGGCACTGGGCAGTGAGGGGATCTGTGGGGGGGGTTCTGAGTGGGTGGGGGAGTGGTCTGGGAGGGCACTGGGCATGGGGGTTTGTGGGGGTCTCTGGGTGGTGTGGCACTGGGCGTAGGGAGCCAGAGGGGTGCTGGGCAGGGGGGTAGAATGGTGCAGCATGGGCTCACCCCCAAGGGGAAGAAGCACGATGGCAGCGCAGGGCTGGGCTGGACAGCATGGGTCTGGCAGCTCTCGGTTTGTAAACAGTGCCCTTGTACTGGGCTGGGTGGAGTGGGGCTGTCCCTGCCGTGCCATGACCCATCTCCCATTGCCCCTGGCCAGCCCCTAGCTCTGAGGACTCTGCCCTCCTGCCCCATGTCCCCATTTCCCCTATGGGGGCCCACAGATATGTTTAGCACCGGGCCCACAAAAGGTTAATCCGGCCCTTTTTGGGGTGCAGGTTCAGGGATGGAGTTGGGGTGCAGGAGGGTGCAGGCTCTGACCTGGGACAGGGGATTGGGGTACAGGAGGGGGTGCAGACATGTGGGCTCTGGGAGGGAGTTAGCAACTCAGCACGTTATATAAGAGAAAGGAGCTGCAGTGGTTTCATATAGACATAGAAACTGATAGACACTTTTACATATTCAAAATGTGAGAGGCAGAGTGTGAGGGAGGGAGGGGGCGTCTGTACAATATTTCCCCGCATTCAGTCTCCTGGCTGGAGCAGTAACAGCCCTGCAACACTTGTACAGGATAGAGAGGAGCTGCGATGTCTACGCTTTGACAGTCTAGGAGTTGGGCTGCGGGTGCCTTTAAGACCCCACCCCAGGAACCCGCCCCCTGCTCTGGGGCTGACATGCAGCGTCCTGTGAGCAGAACGAAAACAGCCTCTGCCCCCTTCCCCCCCCAAGATTTGCGAGCACAGCAGGTGGCTCAGCCCATGGGGTCACTGTTCCCCCTTCTCTCCCTCCCTAAACGGGGGTTTTGTCCCCGCACAGGGTCTGGCAGCGTCTCCCCCCCGGGCTTAACCCCGGCTCCCACCCCTGATTTTTCCCCTTCAGCCCCTCTCCTGCTGCTACCTACAGCAGCTTGATCCCCCGTGGCCAGTAAATTTCTGACCCCCGCTCAGGCCCTGACAACCCCCCCCCCCTGCGATTTGCCCCCTTAATGCTTTTAAACCCCTCCAAAGAGGAGGCAGCGAATTGTAAGTAGAAGTGAGGGCAGAGAGAGGGCAGCGGCAACAGCGAAGGTTACTGGGCACGTGCAGTTCGGGTGAGCCTGCTTAGTGCACCCAGAGTCACCCAAAGTAGGGAATCGGGAGCGGGAGCTGTTTGTGTCGTTACACAGGCATCACAGCAGGAATGGGTAGAGGTGTGGCAGCTGTTTTGAACTCAAGTATAAGATTCTAGGGCTAGAGCTTCAGCTGGGGTCACTCAGTTGACTTCAATGGAGCTATGTTGATCTACACTAACTGAGGATCTGGGCTAGAATTTCTTCCAGTCGTGGGTTTCAATCCACTAAAGTAACCAGGCCAGAATAGAAGCGGTCCCTGTAAGTAGCTGTGTAACTTTCATTTGTGTGCCTGCTTAGCAGCTCTGTTCTTTCTCCAGCCATTTTGGGGAGAATGGAGATGTGTCATTGTGCATTTGATAGCACTGTTCACCTAAGGATCTTTGAATGCTCTACAAACCCAAGTTAAACCTCCCAATACCAGCATAATGTAGGGATGCAGGAAACTCCCCACTCAGAATCTCAAACATTTTGTATTCTCGTTGATGGTTCCTTGCCTATACAAATCTAATTTGTACTGCCTGAGGAAATAAACTTGCATGCATCAGTGCTGAATAGTCATAGAATCATAGATTATTAGGGTTGGAAGGGACCTCAGGAGATCATAGAATCATAGAACAAGCAGGGAGAACTAGAAATCTTAGTTGAATGCGCTATGAACTGCTGCTAGCTCTGCACTAGTACAGGGTGCATCCTGCCTTCCCTGGTGACGCTCCCCAGCTTTGGCTGAGCTGGCTGGGCCAGTCTGTATTAACCCCGATATTCTAAGGGTTGACAAGCCTGTGAGGGACTTTGTCCCTTTGTGCCCATTCATCCCTCTGACACGCAGCCAGATACTGCAATCACACCCTAGTGTCACAGCCATCTGGCCCCATTGGGCTGGACAGCTGGGCACTGCAGGGACCTAATCTGACTCACCAGAGCAGAGTGGAAAGGCAGGACCATTGGCTTGGCACAAACGCCCTGGTGAATGAGAGCAGGGTCAGGCCCAGCAAGGCAGCACAGACACCCTGGGCAAGTGAGAGCGGGATCAGGCCCAGCAGGGCCCCAAGGCTGACCCGAGTGATCAGGCGCAGTGGAGCCCCATGTATATCCCAGGTGAGCAAAAGTGAGATCAGACCCAGCCAGGCTGCATGGACACCTTGGGCAAGTGAGAGCAGGCTCAGGCCAGCAGGGCCACATGGACGCTCCAAGCAAGCGAGAGCGGAATCAGACTCAGCGGGATCCCACTTTGCTCTCCGATGAGCATGAGCAAGATAGGGCCTAATGGGGCTGCACAGACCCCCCAGGTGAGTGCAGACGTGTCAAGTGGCACTCAGAGGGTGTGAGACTCACACCTTAGCACGCTGCCTCACTCACACACATTCCTAAACTAATCTCACTCATTTGGAGTAAACAGATAAAGATTTAAAATCGTTTTACTCAGGCACTGCGAGGAACAACAATACACCCGGGCCTTAGAGCTGGGAAAGCTGCTTTCCAAGCTTGTGTTCAGTGGTAACCATGGCGATGATAGGCCTGTGAGCCGCAGGGTTCCCACCTGGCTGGGATTTGACCAGTCTGGCCAGTTTATTTGGGGATTTGCCAGTTGCCAAAAAACAACAATTTAATCTGCTGGGTTTTTTATGTGGGTCTAAAGATTTGCATTATTCTCCCAATACACTGGGATGGCGCCTGGCGAAAGTTTCTGTGTCCAGCTGGAGACGCTGCAGTGTTCCCACTTCTGCAGGTTGAGCAACTACAGGTCAGAACTGCAAGAGCGGCTTGAGGAGCCGGATGATGTTAGCAACCTTGTCTGCCTGTGTGCTCTCTCCAGGTCCTGTTGGTGGCTGCTGGGGGGGGGAAGGGTGGGCGGCGGGCAGGAGACCCAGGGGAGCGAGCCCAGGCCCGGCGGGCCCATGGGCAGGACACTCAGGGGAGCGAGGCTGGGCAGGACCCAGGGGAGTGTGCCTGGGTGGGGCAGTGGGCAGGACACCCAGGGGAGCAAGCCTGGGTTGCGTGTAGTGAAGGATACTGCTCGTCGTAGGAATGTGCTACCAGTAGCACTTTCTGATATTTATAGATTGTTCGAAGCTGCTATTGTATTAAACTGCTACCTGATGTAGCAAATGCCTACAGGTAGCAGTTTCTTGTACTATAGTATATGAGACATGCTACGTGCAGAAATGTGCTATCTGTAGCAGTTAGTGATGCGTATAGATGGTGAGAAAGCTTCTGTAAAAAGATGCTACTTTATTTGTACATGCTTGAAAACTGTTATATTTCTGCCATTATCTCACTCATTAAGATTTTGAATAGAAACATATCCAGAACTGATCCCTGGAGAACCCCACTTGTTATGCCCATCTAGGTTTCATTTCCATAGTTTGTTTATGAGGTCATGGAAGGTCAAAAGCCCTACTAAAGGTGTGTACTACTTGTAGGCTCGTTACACTGTTAAAGAAAGCTGTCAGGTTGGTTTTACATGTGAGACTGCTTGAAATGCAGTGATGGGGGATTCTTTGGTTCTGAGGGGATAGATGTCAATGTTTCACTGAATTAAGTCTCAGGGATTATCTACACTGGCATTGGCAAGTTACAGCGCTCTAACTTGCCGGCTCAGGGGTGTGGAACCCCCGCCCCCGGAGCACCGCAAGTTTGAGTGCTTTAAAGCGCTAGTGTGGACAGGCTCGGCTCCCAGTGCTCAGAGCTAATGCCCTTGTGGAGGTGGATTACCAGGAGCACTAGCACCCATGACTGCGCTTTGAAATTTGTAGTGTAGACATAGCCGCAGTAGGTTAGATCAGACAAAGAGGAGATGCAGTGACTAGGCATTGGGATGCCTGTGCCTTTGAGAACCCAGCCCTGGGAAGCTGATGCTGAGAGGTGCTGGCTGTGAGAGGGGAAATAAAAAAGCCCCTCTGCCCCCCACATTTTTGCAAACATTGGTGCCTCAGTCCCACTGGGGTAACTGCTACCCCCTGTGCCGGGTTTTGCCCTCTGCCAGTGCCTCCCTCCTGGGCTTAACTCCCGCTCTTCCCCCCAGCCCTGATTTTCCCCTTAGCCCCTCTCCTAATGCTGCCTCCAGCTGCCTGACCCCCCAGACCAGTCAATTTCCACCCCCTGCTCCGATCCGCCCCCTTTTAACCCCTGTAAATAGCAGTCCGCAGATTTCCAGGGCTAATAAGGGCAGGGTGAAGGGCAGTGGCTTCAGCAGATGTAACTGAGCATGCTCAGTTCTGTGACCATACAAAAGTCCCTTTGCTCAAATAAAAAAGCCTCTCGCCCCCCCAGCTATTTTGCCAAGCCCTGGAGTCTCAGTGCCACTGGGGTAACTGCAGCCCCTCTGCCCCTGCCTGTGCCGGGCTTCGCCCTCTGCCAGCGCCTCCCTCCTGGGCTTAACTGCCCCTCCTGCCCCCAGTCCTGATTTTCCCCTAGCCCCTCGCCTAATGCTGCCTCCAGCTGCCTGCCCCCCCCCCCCCCGGCCAGTCAATTCCCGCCCCCGCCAGAAGCAGTCAGCAGAAGCCTAGGGGTAGACGGGCAGTGGCTTCCGCCGGTGACCTGAGCCTGCTCCGTGCCCCTAAGAGCTGGTTCCTAGCAGAGCAGCAGCCCCCACTGCACCGGCCGGGGCGGGAGGGGCAGGACCCCGGGGAGCAGGCCCGGGTGGGACCCCAGGGGAGCGAGCCTAGGCGGGGAGCGGCGGGACCCCAGGGGAGCGAGCCCGGGCGGGGCGGGGAGCGGGTCGGACCCCGGGGGAGCGAGCCCGGGAGCGGGCGGGACCCCGGGAGCAGGCCCGGGCGGAGCGGGGCAGGTCGGACCCCGGGGAGCGAGCCCGGGCGGAGCGGGGGCGGGTCGGACCCCGGGGGCGAGGCGGGGCGGGAGCGCGCGGGAGGACACCCCAGGGGAGCAGGCCCGGGCGGGGCGGGGAGCGGGTCGGACACCCAGGGGGGCGAGGCGGGGCGGGGGGCGGGGGGGCGGCACACCCCAGGGGTGCGAGCCCGGGCGGGGCGGGGGCGCGGGCGGGACCCCAGGGAGCGAGCCCGGGCGGAGCGGGGCAGGTCGGACCCCGGGGGCGAGGCGGGGCGGGAGCGGGCGGGAGGACACCCCAGGGGAGCGAGCCCGGGAGGGCAGGTCGGACCCCGGGGGCGGGGCGGGAGCGGGCGGGAGGGACACCCCAGGAGCGAGCCCGGGCGGAGCGGGGCGGGTCGGACCCCAGGGAGCGAGGCGGGGCGGGGAGCGGGTCGGACACCCAGGGGCCGGGGAGCGGGCGGGAGGGACACCCCAGGGGAGCGAGCCCGGGCGGAGCGGGGGCGGGTCGGACCCGCGGGGAGCGAGCCCGGGCGGGGCGGGGAGCGGGTCAGACACGGGGCCCCGCTGTCGAGGTGCAGCGCCCCAGTGAGGCGAGCTTGTCTCACGCCCGCCCGGCTCCTTTCCCGCTTGCGGGGGCGGGGCGGGGCTGGAACCTCCCCCAGACACCGCGGCCCCGAGGCGAGGCGAGTCGAGGCGAGACCGTGGCCAGGTGCCTGCCTGGCTCCTCCCGCCTCCTTGACAGGCAATGGGCCTCCCCGCAGAGCGCCCCGGGCCTGCCCGCAGGGCCCCCGCCCCCGGCCCGCCCCAGCCCGGAGCACTGCGGCGCCCGCTCCCTGCGCGGGGCGTTTCCGCGGCCGCCGCTAAGGGGGGCCGGCTGGGCTGGGCTGGATCCTCCGCGTGGAGCCGCAAGGAGAAAGCCTGGCTCCTAATTGCTGAATGAACCGTGACTCAGGGCTCGCCCCGCCCCGCCAGGGACACACCAGCGGCGGGCACGGGCAGGCGGCGCCGGGAGGGGCTGGCTTGCTGCTCCGCCGGCGGGGCAGAATTTGGGATCCTTGCTGCGGAGAGAGACGAGCTGGCTTCACGCTGCCCTGGAGTGATTCTGCATGAGCGTTGCAAAGGTAGGGGACCTGCCGCAGGGAGAAGGGCAGTGCACCTGCTGATGCGCGTATATGCTGCCATGTATTGTGTGAGCCACTCTGTATGCACAAGCCCCAAATCCCTGCACTGCAATAGATCCGCAGATCTGCTGCAGCAAGTGACCTCTGTAAATCTTAATCTACCTGTGACATTCAAACCTTTGGAGTAATCTGAAAAGTTGGCGTTCATATGCTGCCTTCCTGGTACTCTGCTGGTGTATCTGGCAGTCAATCTGCATTCCCTGGAAATGGACCTGACATTTCCTTTCTCAGCTGTGTGGATGAATTTGGTTCTATGCACTTTCCCCTTCAGGAACTGGGAGGCTGCTCTGGAGATGGGGTGAGCCCTTTGCAGCAGCTAGCCCTGTTGAATACAGTACAGAGAAGGGGTAAAACCTGCTGCTGACAAACTGTTTTGCTGTGGGCTGGGGTTCAGGAAGATTTGAGTGGTTTGTCACTTGGGCTCCCATCAGAGGGAGGGGAAACTGCGAATGCTGGCTAAGGAAATAGGGTGACCAGACAGCAAATGTAAAAAATCGGGATGGGGTGGGGGGTAATAGGATCCTGTATAAGAAAAAGACCCCAGAATTGGGACTGTCCCTATAAAATTGGGACATCTGGTCACCCTATAGGGAAATGATGTGCGTTAACTGGGAAGTGCTGAGTGCAATAATACATTTGTGTTCTGTATTGCCTGGGAGAATAGCCCTGCCTGGTATCTTTGTGCTCTGCATTAACCTGGGCAACGCAAGGAGTCTGTCAGCTCTTGTGAAATGGGAACCGGCCGGTGCTGAGTCCCTGCACTGGGACAAGGGTCTTTGCTGCCCCTCAGAAGAGGGGACTGACTGGGGGATCTTGCCTAATGTCACTTGTCCTGCCTACCATTTGCTAATTATTCCGGAGGGCTAGAGCCCTGGTCCTTTGTTGACAATGCTGCAAGTAAAGGGCCTAGGAATAGCTCAGTGACCAGTGCAAGGCCAGAGACTGATTCCAAAAGACCTTGGAAGCCAGCAGCTCTGGGGGACTTGGTGGAGCTCTCCCGACAAGTGCCATTCCCTTGTTATCTTTGTCGTATCAAATGCAGGGCCTGATGGGGCTGCACTCATTTACACAGCTGAAGATCTGGGCCAATGTGTTAATGGAGAACTGTGTTTGGGGAGCATGTGTGAGTGTACAGGCGTATGTATGTGCACACACAAACTGTACATAGACACACAGATTTGCTCTCTCACTCACACACACTACAGGTACCCACACAAGTAGGCACAGAAGACAGTGTATCTGGTGTATGGGGATAGGGTGAGTGGCCTGAATTCTCTGTGATGCAGTGGCCTGATGTGAGCAATGGACTCTCCACATGCTAAATTCAGTACCTGCATTTCACCTTCTTCTAGACTCTGGGCTTTCTCTTTTCTGAATTAATCTCCCAGAGACAAACGCTGTTTGCTCTCTGCTCCTCCAGGGAGGTGAATGGTGCACCTGAGTGAGGAGGTGGACAGCCACTCTTCACTTCTCTGCTGTGACTCCGGCAGCAGGCCCTTACCATGTAGGGGCTGGGTACAATATTTCTGCACAGCAGAGTCCCTGTTCCAATAGTGTAGCCTTCCCTTTGCCTCGGAGGCTGCTGCTTCTGGATCCTACCCTGCTTTTAGTTGGTCATCCGGGTGGGACTCCAATATCAGGTTCTCTAGGATCTTTAGGTGGGTCTCTCAGGAAGCAGAGCCATGAGCTGCAGACACCAGTTCAAGCTGGTGGGTCGGCCGTTACCTGTCCACGGTGACAAGTCAGCCGTTACTGCTATCCATTTGGATTCCTGGCCTAGGTTTACTGTAATGTCCTTCGCACTCTGTTGGTCACTTTCCCAAGGTTCTTTACAGACATGGGAACGTTGCCTTCCAGAAGCCCCGGAGGAAGGCTGGGCACAGCGCGTGAGCTGGAGGCAGAGAAACTGGCTGGCCCCAGGTTGAGCAGCAGCTGTGTAGGCAGAGAGTCCCCCACGATTAGGTGCATGCAAAGCTGGCTGTGAACAGCTTCACCAGCCCAGGTCCCATACTGTGTGTAGCTTGGTCCCAGAGCCCCCAGATGCTGCCTGTTGGGCTCTGCTTGCTGCTATTTCTCATAGGACACAGCTTAATGGTTATTTTAAATCCAGTTCAGAAGCTGCCTAATGACAACCAGGGAATCTTAATGTCTAATCAACAGTCAGCTCTCTGGGTAAGGGCAGTCATGCCACCCATCCACCTGTTCCAAGGGGTCCAGTGCAGTGGCAGCTAGTGCTGCCTTGTTACCACCAGTGCCAGGCACGAGGGAGATGACTAGCAGAGATGGGTGAGTGCAGAACACAGGTGTTTCACTAGTGCCCCTTCCTGCTCTCTGTAGTCAGTGCCAGGGCATTCCTGCCTGAAGCACAGCTCGGTGGTATGAGGATGGAGGATTTACTGAACCCCCTGATCCCTATGCAGCAGGCCACATGCAGCTCAATGTACTGCCCTGAGAAGGATAAAGGAATGAGTTGACCCTGCCAGGATTTGAACCTATGGCTCCAGGGAATCTCTGTATATGATCCCCAAGGCTTTTGAACACTAAGCAGTCCCCTCTGGCATAACAGCAGAGACATGAGTGTGCTTGCTGAAGTACCCTGGGCTGTAAGGAGATCACTCAGAGCTTGACCTTGCAAAGTGCTGCTGAGCAGCTTTTAGAGGGTGCTCAGCACTGTGCAGAATGAAGCTCTTGAGGGCATGTGGGATCAGGGATGCATAGTGTGGATGGGGGTCTGCTCTATGTTAAATTCCCCAGGTGATGTTTGCTCCTGGAAGACTCTAGATATCTGTGGGACACTCTCAGCACTGGTGTCAGTGGAGGTGTGAGCAGGGGAAGCAGGATTGTGTAGTAAGAATGAAGCGGCTCCTTCTTCATTTCCTGTGCCTGCAAACTGCTGAGGCAGGTGTGTCGCTCTGTCTGTTTTACCATGTGATACTCTTTTGGGATTCTTCCTCCGGTTAATTCCAAGTAACTTTGTATTGTAGCCATTACAGGCCCAAATATGGTTACATCGGTGTGATCCCATTGACGTCATTGGAGCTGCTGGAGCGTAGCTGTGGGCAGAATACGGCCCATGGGTTTCATAGCAGACCTACAAAAGGCTCCCTGCTGCAGATGCATTTGTAACATCAGGCAGAGCCCCTGCTCCGTCAGCCAAAGGCAATAACTACTGTGAAAACCTTCAGGAAAAGTGCAGCTGGCCTAACAAAGTAGTTCTGACCAGCACTGTGCAGCCTGTGTCTTGCTCCATTCTCCACCTCCATCACACATGGTGCTGGAGACCCTCCTCACCCGCAGCGTGGCCTTTCTATTGATGAGCAGCAGTGGCACTCACAGCTTTGGGCTGTTGTATCTTTGTGCTGTCTCCATTGCACTGAAGTTAATGGGAGTTTTGCGACTGACTTCAGTGGAGCCAGGTTTTCATCCATAATTTTAAAAAAATCCCCAAGGAAATCAGACCTGCTGCTATGCTCACATTACCGTCACAAGGGCCTAATCTCCCTCCTCCTCGCCCAACCCTCCAGGAGAGACAAGCTCTACCGGCTGGCTCAAAGGCTCTTTCAAATTCACTGGGATGTTCTGAATTCAGAGCATTGCAGCTTTTGTGAGCCTGGGCCAGGTCGGTCCAGCCCAGTCTATGGGAGCTCTCATCAGCACTTGTGAGGCTGTATGTGGAGCACACGTGTGCCACTGACTTGCGAATCACGTGGCGCAGGGTTTTCAACCAGGGGCACACGCATCCCTGGGGGTATGCAGATTCTTCCAGGGGGTACGTCAACTCGTCTAGATATTTACCTAATTTTACAACAGGCTACGTAAAAAGCACTAGCAAAGTCAGTACAAACTAACATTTCATACAGAGAAATGACTTGTTTATATTGCTCTATGTACTACACTGAAATGTAAGTACAATATTTTATATTCAAATTTGATTTATTTTATAATTCTACGGTCAAAATGAGTCAGCCATTTTTCAGTACTAGTGTGCTGTGAAAGTTCTGTATTTAATGTCTGATTTTGTAAGCAAGTAGTTTTTAAGTGAGGTGAAACTTGGGGGCACACAAGGCAAATCAGACTCCTGAAAGGGGTCTAGTAGTTTGGAAAGGTTGAGAGCCAGTGCTCTGGAGTATAATGATGATTGCTGTTCTCCAGGGCACTCTGTGTAGCAGTCCATCGATGAAGGTTACCGCAGAGCTCAATCCGCTGCACACTCTGCCAGCACGACGTGCTCCCCTAGCCTGTGCCAGGACCACGGTCCAGTCCATGGAACCCAGGCACATGGCCATTCTCCATCAGACCAGCACTCCATCCCGCCCTGAATCCCGGCTCTTACGGCAGCACCAGCTGCTTCGGAGGAAGGTGCAGGTATCCCCATAATGGACCATTAGGCAGTAACCCGGCAACTGGAGACGTTTCAGCCTGAGCCCAGGCTCCAGCTCCATCAATCAAAGTAATTTCAAATTCGTTCAGTCCACTAGGATGCGCCAGCAAATCAATCCATGTCATCCTGCCTGTCCAAAGAGCTGCCATGGAACCTGGACAGAAATACCCTGGAAAGCCCAAGCCCCCATCCACCTGTATGCACAAAGCCTCTGCTCCAACTAGCTTGTCTGTCTACACTGTGATCCCAGCCTGGATCCCACTCCCCAGGTTCCCGGCAGAAGCATAGCAATCAGGTCCATTTCATCTGAATAACTGGGCTTGCAAGTGCAGTGCTTGTGGGAGCTGCAGGGTGTGCATTGGGAGAACTGCCCCCTGCAGCTGCAATGAGCTGCCCACTAGTCACTGCGGGCTCTGAGATACTGCCCCACCCCCCTTAGTTGATGTGCATTTGAGGAACCCCAAGAATGTCACAGCAGTTTATCTGTCACTATGCAGAGGAAGCCCTAACGGAGACATGCCAAGCCTGGCACTGAGCACAGCTGGTCAGAAACAGGGATATGCTTTTCACAGCATGTTCATGTCCAAACTGTAGGAATTTGATATTTTTGACCAACTGTAGCGCTGAGCAGTCAGCTTGGGCTTTCAGTTGGCCTGAGCTGCGGAACTGGCATAGGAGAGAGCCACCATGGTGATCATCTTCATTCGAAAGCAAAGTTCTTTGCAGTGCCAGAACTGCAGGTGTTGGTGACACAGGGGAAAGGGTGTTAAGGGCACTGACTGGGTTTGCTAGACTGAGCAGGAGGAAGAAGATTGCCATCAGGATTCACAGTCTGTACAACTGGAGGGCTCAGAGGGAAGGTGAGTCTGGAGACTCCTGCTCCCGCGTACCAGGAGGGCTGGCTGGGGGCTAAGGGACCTTTGTGCTATGGGTACCCTTCTTATGTCTGTGCTGCCTGCTTACATGATGAGCTCTCTGGGACCTGGACTTTCTCTCACTATGGTAGGTTGAGTGCCTGGCACAATATGGCACTGAGCTTGGGTGGGGCCTGTAGGTGCTGTTGTGATACAAATGAATAATTATTGTTGTAACCAACTCAGCAGCTGTTGGGCTGGGAGGTGCATGTGGGGGATGCTGATGGGGGCTGCTAATAGTGGGGACAGCGGTGAGACTTGCCTCCAGCAAAGGCTGGTTGTGACATACAGTCATCAATGAGTGTCGGCTGGTCAGTGGCCTGTGTGCAATGAACTCCTGTGCCTAGCATCCATATCAGGCTGGTGTCTCGCTGGTACAGCGATAGTGCAATGGAACTGCCTGCGCGGAGCTCTGTCACAGAGGTCACTCCCACAAGTGGCAGGAAGTTGGCAGTCTTAGCAGAGGACAGGCAGATTTCTATATCCTCCTGCCAGTGGAGGTGGTGAAGGGGCTGATGCTCGGCCACGGAGTGAGGTGGAGAGGGCGGGAATTGTCCTGCTGTCCCTAATGGTGTATGAAGAATTCATAACACATGGAGACGCCTCCTGCACCTTGGTGCTTTTGTGATGAGTTCTGGCATATCTTCGAGCAAAGACTGGCTTGTTTTCAAGCAATGTAATCCAGTTGTCTTTGTGCCAAATATACACAACAATCACTGGCTTTGCCGAGTGTGACACAACCTCCTTCTTGAGCAAACAGTGCAAGGTGGGGCTGCGAAGCCCTGGGATGCAGAGAAAAAACAGGATCTGCTCCAAGCTGTGTGAAAGGTCTGGTGGAACTCACTCCTAAACAGCAGATTTCAGTCCCCATAGCTGTGTGAGTCCAGCGTCTTTCAGGGCCACTATATTGAGACCAAAATAAAGAGAGGGTTGGTGGGGAGGAGTTTCCTTGTGTTCTCTTCGCACCAGGCATCCTCCAACCAGCTAAGGTGCAGCACTGCATACTGGAGACTGTGTTCTTGGGTGTAGTCAACTGCGGTGACTATCTCAAGGACAGGAGGGCGAGCTGGCACTCGGTGGAGTTAAAGGGCAGTTAGTTCCAAGCCAACCCATGGAAACTTGCCTCACCTAAGGCCAGGTTCTCAAGAGAGCTCAGGGCCAGATTCCCAAGAGCACAGCACCCACAACTGGGGCCAGGTTCTCAAGATAGCTTACCTCCCATTTGGACCCCTAAAAGTGGGTGCATTGCATGCTGGGAGATGTAGTCTTGCCCATCTTTCCGAAAGTGTCAAGCAGCACCCATTGTGACCCTCATGGGTGGCCCTGACATGCTGAGCTCTTGTGAGACCCTGTCCCCAACAGTGGGTGCTGAGCCCCTTGGGAAGCTCAGGCCAAAGTGCCACTTGCCAGTCACTGGAGCAGGAAGTCAGTGAGGTGAATACTTGGATGGATGTTCTTTCAAGATTGACCCATTGAATGCAGGATCAAGCCCTTGATGAACATCTGTAATGTGTAGTTCTGCAAGTTGAGATGATGGTAAGATTAATCAATTTTCATGCTTCAGGGTATAAACTGGTCACTAGCTGGATCAGGAAGGAATTTCACACATCTACCTACATAACAGTTCATAGGCAAATAGGCTTACTACTGGGGCTGGTCAACAACTCCTCTTTAAAACATCTGCTCTCGGGTGCTCGTCAGGCAGGATAGCACAGGAAATGGTCTGACCCATTATGGCAGCTCCATTTGCTCCCACGACAAGAAGAAAACTGTGTGGTGATAAACAGAGGGTCCTGTCATCTCATTACAGTGGTTTTGTGCTTCCTACCTTGCTCGAGTGCAGCACCCACCTGCTACAGTGCCTTTGGCTTCACAGGGGCAGGTTAGGCAAGCACCACAGCCAGTGATGTGTATCTTGACTGTCTTCAGAATATGCTAGAGATGCCTGGGAGGCTGTGTAGGCTTGGGTTGCATGGCACTGAAAAGGTGAAGTCAGTTTTGCAAATAGAAGAAAAGCAGCCTGGTCTGCATAGGGAATTCCCATGACAACAGCAGAAAGTGCCCAGCTGATTCTCTGCACTGGACATATCCCTGCAGGGCCAGAGGATGTACGATAATCACATGTACCATCTCCACAGCCATTCACAGCATTAACTAATTCTCCCTGCCAGCTGCCTTGCATGGGATGTTCACCTGCAGACACAGAGCTGCAGTGAGCTGACAACAAACCAGTGGCACCCAGCAGTTCCGGGCTCATTTACTCTGAGACACTACCTCCCCTCACATGGAAACCCTTCTCCCAGGGCAGCAGTGGTGTTTGGGTCAACAGGATAGAAATGGCCATGTGTCGATTTTATTGTGCCTGGGAATCTTTGCATTGCAATGAACGAGCTCGGATCTGGGCTTACACTTCACCCTACCCTGAAAGACAAGCAGAGACTTCCCAAGGACAGGGATTTTCAGAGAACACATCTGAAAGCTTCTTGTGTATCTGGCTGGGACAAAGTGACAGAGAAAATGATAAGGAAGAAAAATTAACCGAAACTTCCAATCTTTATTACATCGTATCAGTGAACTCACATGCAAAGTCCATGGAAACTGATTAGATAACTGCCAGGAAGGCACTAGGGGCTGCATGCTGCCCTCATCTGTGCCCAAACAGCCCCACTGAACTTTGAGGGATCAGTGAGGGCAGGATTTAACTATGGGGGAGCTTCTTACTAGGTTTTATGACAGGCAAAGCAAGGCGGGCCAGATAACATTAATATCACTGAAACGCAAACACCGGGCCAGCCCTGCCACCCCCACTCGTGCGGAATCAGTGGGGTGGATTGCAGAGCCAGGGGGCTGGGGCTGGGCTGGGAGCAGAGATTACCATCCTCCTGCCACAGTTACCATTTACACAGCACCGTTGCTGTGCCTAGCTGGTTACAGATTCAAAGCCAGGCTGCTGCACCAAGGCCCTGATAGTCTATGTTAGACATAACACCTCCAGAGACGAGAACAGGCGCAGAGCTGGGAGGTTGGGAAAAGAAGGGGAACCTCAACCCCAGCAACACACGGAGAGGGCTGAATCTCTGGGTCCAGTGCTGCTGTTAATAGTCACAGGGTGGAGCTCTCTTAAAGCCAGAGGGAGCGTGGATGGAAGAATCCAGCCCATTGCTTCTAGACTGGGTTGCCGAGGAGCCTGGTGAGGTTATGGAGCCTCTCAACACCCTGGCCTGGCTCCAGTCTAGCCTAGCAACGAGCACGTGGCTGAAAGTAAAGAGCATCCTGGCGGACAAGCATCCCTTTCACACGCACCCATCGCCACGGGGACAGGCAAAGCAAAGAGACCAAGGACTGAATGGGGATGGAAACTGGAGTAACCGCTTGTCGAAACAAGTGGACGCCTTCCCTTCCCCCTTCCCCTTCAACTCACTGATGCCTCTTACCGGCATTACCTGGGAAAGACCTACTAGTGTCTGCCTCTCTGCCAAGGCACAAATTGCAGCCTGCACTATCAGTTCCCAAGTGCCCTGCCAGTCCTCTCTGGAATGGACCCAGTGCTGGGCTTTCTCCTACTGTCCTGGGCAGGGTATTTCCTGGTCTGACAGATCTCACAGCTGGGAAATTGGTCCTGTCCTTCATGTCACACGATGTCCCCTCTCTGCAGGCAGTGTTGAGCTTCTAGAGCAGCAGCCCCACACACGGGCTCGTGCTGAATTATTTGCTGGGCCGTACATGGTGCATATATTATTGAAAGGAAGATGATCACCACTTCTTCAAACCAGCGTTTCATAGAGCTTACCCTGAGCCAGGCTGCAGATCTGAAGTCAGAATAGCAAGCAGGAACTCTGAAATACACCCACCTGAGTGCGAACAGAGTTCTCCTACCTAACTGTCAGTGACATCATAGGCCTGGTCAAAGCACATTTTGTAGATTTCAGTAATGATACAAATACCTAAAAAAAGGTTCACATTGGAAATAAGAATTCAAGGCAATCTAACCAAAGGCAGCCACCTCTGTAACTACATTAGCCAAATATAACGAATATATATATATATATATATATATATATATATATATATATATATATATAATGTTATATAAATATAACGAATCAGTGTTTATTTTACTGCTTTCTCTTGAAACTTAATCAGCCCATGTCGTTCTGTCACTGAGGTTTCATCTAATTTGATTTTAATACAAACTGGACTTGTAATCAAAGAAGAATGCAAGTAAAAAGACTGGAAAAAAGCTAATGTAGTGCCCATCTTTAAAAAAGGGAAGAAGGAAGATCCAGGGAACTACAGGCCAGTCAGTCTCACCTCAGTCCCTGGAAAAATCATGGACCAGGTCCTCAAGGAATCAATCGTGAACCACTTAAAGGAGGAAAGTGATCAGGAACAGTCAGCATGGATTCAGCAAGGGCAAGTCATGCCTGACTAACCTAATTGCCTTCTATGATGAGATAACCGGCTCTGTGGATGAGGGAAAGCAGTGGATGTGCTATTTCTGGACTTTAGCAAAGCTTTTGATACAGTCTCCTACAGTATTCTTGCCAGCAAGTTAAAGAAGTATGGGCTGGATGAATGGACGGTAAGGTGGATAGAAAACTGGCTAGATGGTCGGGCTCAACGGGTAGCGATCAATGGTTCCATGTCTAGTCGGCAGCCGGTATCAAGTGGAGTGCCCCAAGGGTCGGTGCTGGGGCTGGTTTTATTCAATATCTTCATTAACGATGTGGAGGATGGTGTGGACTGCACCCTTAGCAAGTTTGCAGATGACACTAAACTGGGAGGAGTGGTTGATACGCTGGAGGGTAGGGATAGGATACAGAGGGACCTAGACAAATTAGAGGATTGGGCCAAAAGAAATATGATGAGGTTCAACAAGGACAAGTGCAAATTCCTGCACTTAGGACGGAAGAATCCCATGCACTGCTACAGACTAGGGACCAAATGGCTGGGCAGCAGTTCTGGAGAAAAGGACCTAGGGGTTACGGTGGACGAAAAGCTGAATATGAGTCAACAGTGTGCCCTTGTTGCCAAGAAGGCTAATGGCATTTTGGGTTGTATAAGTGGGGGCATTTCCAGCAGATTGAGGGATGTGATCATTCCCCTCTATGCAGCACTGGTGAGGCCTCATTTGGAGTACTGTGTCCAGTTTTGGGCCCCACACTACAAGAAGGATGTGGATAAATTGGAGAGAGTCCAGCGGAGGGCAACAAAAATGATTAGGGGGCTGGAGCACATGACTTATGAGGAGAGGCTGAGGGAACTGGGATTGTTTAGTCTGCAGAAGAGAAGAATGAGGGGGGATTTGATAGCTGCTTTCAACTATCTGAAAGGGGGTTCCAAAGAGGATGGATCTAGACTGTTCTCAGTGGTAGGAGATGACAGAACAAGGAGTAATGGTCTCAAGTTGCAGAGGGGGAGGTTTAGGTTGGACATTAGGAAAAACTTTTTCACTAGTAGGGTGGTGAAGCACTGGAATGGGTTCCCTAGGGAGGTGGTGGAATCTCCTTCCTTAGAGGTTTTTAAGGTCAGGCTTGACAAAGCCCTGGCTGGGATGATTTAGTTGGGGTTGGTCCTGCTTTGAGCAGGGGGTTGGACTAGATGACCTCCTGAGGTCCCTTCCAACCCTGAGATTCTATGAGTCTATGATAACCAAACCCCTTGCTCCGGGTCCTTGATCCTCTACACCCTCACATGTGGGCTTTCATTTACGCCCTGGCTTCAGTGAGGCTACTCACCTGTGCAAGAGTTTGCAGGGCAGATCACAGCCTTCGCTCTGAAGTGCAATGCTCATGATTGCCACCATACACTGTCTAGGGTGATTACCTCTGTTGGATGGAAGTAAGGGAAAACCACATGAAAAATAAACATTTTATTTTAGGGGACATTTTGGAGAAACACCATTTAGCATATCTTGTATTTTTCTCTTAAGTGTATATTTCTACTGCTCTCAAGTGTACAGTGCAATTATCAGAAGCTTCAATTTAATGTTTAAAATGGTACTTAATAGTTTTAATACATTTCACGACATCTTTATTGTTTGAAATCCATTCATAAAACTTTGTGTACAACTGAAATTAACTTTAATTTGATGCTCATCCTTAAAAGACTCAGTATGTTGCAGGCTTCTGCAATCTGTCCCAGTCTGTTTATGCAAGGAAAATATACCTTCCATGGCTGCATTTGAAATGGGAAAGGACATAATAAGTTCTACAAGTTTTAAGGAATTGGGAGAACTAGGATTTGAAGATCGAGCATTAGACCATTTCCTAGTACAACCAGACTCCTGCAGCATGCACACGCACTCTGCAGAATCTCTCAGTGCACCCTATTCCTTACACACACAATCCATAGCCAGCCTTTTGTTGGGTTCAACCCTTCAGTAATGCTTACAATTTCCTGAAAAGTCAACATTTTTTTTCAGCGAAAGTGGCTGAATCAGATTAAGGTTGTTTTGTTCATTGAATAAAAATGTGACATCAGGTATGTGAGAGCTGTTGCACACCACTGAATGAAAACCCTTTCCATTTTGCTTTGCGATGATGTGTTTTTAGATAAAAGTTACAGTTATGACCAAAGAATCTGTCTCCACTTCGTTGTTGTTACTTTCTCTTTAATGAATCCATTATGTCATAAACTTCAGTACATACAAGCTCAGATTTTTAATTTTAAAACTGTATTGTAAAAAAAACTTTTAGCACATTGTGGAAGAAATATAAGTAGTTTTCAGTACTGAAAGTTTTTCTCCATTATCCCCATCTTTGTCATCCTTAAAAAAGTAAGAATTGCAGCTGCGCAATCCTCACCTACTGTACACAAATAACTTTGAATAGCCTGAAAACATTTAAAGATCCTTTCAACTGCAGGGTGTAGAGAGAATCATCCTTGGGGATGTGCCTCAACATTTCCATGTATTCAAGGTTAACCAAATGAAATACCTCCTGTAACTCTGAAACTCGTTTGGCAGATGAGGAAAGTGACTGAAAACTTTTATTACAAGACCTTGAAGATCAAATGTTGACTTATCTATAGCGTAGTTTGCTGTATTATTGCAATATATGAGCTGGGCAATTAGCTGGAAGCAATAGTCCTTTCTTGTTTTTCATTCATTTGTAGACTGAGTGGTATCTCCCAAAATTGACATTATCATTATCAGCTGCAAATGATGATCTATTGTCAAAGGTCAAACCATTTTTGTATGCTTTTCACATTTTCAAATAGTCCTAATGCAGTTTCATTGCTGTCTTGAAAATAATCAAGTAGACAATGTCCTTCCTGTGTGGTAAAGGACAACTATTTGATATTCCCATGGTTTGAGGCACAGGCACCGACTTTCAGTTTTCCCTGGGGGTGCTCCAACCTCACTTGGCCCCGAGGCCCCGCCCTTGCTCTGCCTCTTCTTGCTCCGTCCCCTCCCCCGAGTGCATTCTACCTCTTCCCACCCCTGCACCTCCCACCTGCCAGCAAACAGCTGGTTGGCGGCGGGAGGCACTGGGGGGAGGGGGAAGAGCTGATCAGTGGGGCCTGCCAAACAGCTGATTGGCGGGAGAGTGGTGAGTGCCGAGCACCTACTATTTTTTCCATGGGTGCTCCAGCCCTGGAGCACTCACGGAGTCAGCACCTATGGTTTGAGGCATCAATGGCCACAGAGAAAATATGCCCTTTTCAGCCAAGTGTTTAATTGTTTTCTCAGTTGAAAGAGGAGCTAATATATTGTTCGCAGTACACAAAGTTTCTGTCCTAGCAAGATGTATCAATATTAGCTATGGGTGATTCTTGGAAAAAAACACTATTTAATTTGCTGTCACAATCATGTGAGTAACTCTGGATAATACTATGGTATGCTTCTGTTGCTTCTGCAGCAGCGACCTAGTAATTTTCTGTATTTTCACGTTAATTAACAGCTAATAATTAGGTAAGCCTAACTGTAGTATGAAGCCAATTAGTTGAAACTATAGTAAAGAACAGAGTTATCAGACACACAGACGAACATGATTTGTTGGGGGACGAGTCAACATGGTTTTTGTAAAGGGAAATCATGCCTCACCAATCTACTAGAATTCTTTGAGGGTGTCAACAAGCATGTGGACAAGGTTGATCCAAG
Source organism: Mauremys reevesii (assembly GCF_016161935.1). NCBI lineage: Eukaryota > Metazoa > Chordata > Testudines > Geoemydidae > Mauremys > Mauremys reevesii. Next base: position 130,346,658 of record NC_052628.1, read on the forward strand.
TGATCTAAGTGTACTTAGATTTTCAGAAAGCCTTTGACAAGGTCCCTTCCCAAAGGCTCTTAAGCAAAGTAAGCTCTCATGGGATAAGAAGGAAGGTCCTCTCACGGATCAGTAACTGGTTAAAAGATAGAAAACAAAGGGTCGGAATAAATGGTCAGTTTTCAGAATGGAGAGAGGTAAATAGTGGTGTCCCCCGGGGGTCTGTATTGGCACCAGTCCTATTCAACATATTCATAAATGATCTGGAAAAAGGGGTAAACAGTGAAGTGGCAACATTTGTAGATGATACAAAACTGCTCAAGATAGTTAAGTTCAAAGCAAGCTGCTAAGAGTTACAAAGGGCTCTCTCAAAACAGGGTGACTGGGCACTAAAACGGCAGATGAAATTCAGTGTTGATAAATGCAAAGATATAAAGTATCGTATTGCCTTTATATAAATCCACGGTACGCCCACATCTTGAATACTGCGTGCAGATCTGGTTGCCCCATCTCAAAAAAGCTATATTGGAATTGGAAAAGGTTCAGAGAAGGGCAACAAAAATGATTAGGTGTATGGAACAGGTTCTGTATCAGGAGAGAGTAATAAGACTTTTCAGCTTGGAAAAGAGACAACTAAGGGGGGATACGATGGAGGTCTATAAAATCATGACTGGTGTGGAGAAAGTGAATAAGGAAGTGTTATTTTACTCCTCCTCATAACACAAGAACTAGGGGTCACCCAATGAAACTAACAGGCAGCAGGTTTAAAGCAAACGAAAGGAAGTTCTGCCTCACACAACCAAGGCTGTCCCTACCCATTCGCAAAGTACGCAGCTGCTTGCTGCTCCAGCCCCTGTTCCGCCCCTGCACCACCCCAGCCCCGCCTCTTTCTGCCCCAGCCCTGCCCCCACTCCACCCCTTCCCCAAAGCCCCTGCCCCTGCTAAGGCCCCCACCCCTCCTCTTCCTGCCCCAGCCCCGCCCCCACTCCACCCCTTCCCCTGAGCACACTCACCGGGCGGCAGGAAGTGGAGTGACCCAGCCCCACCCTGCTCCACTCCGGCGGCTCATGCTGGGGGATGGTTCCCCTCTGTCCCCCAAGCCTGCTCCTGCCACCCTCCCCCCACAGAGGCCTGGGGCCAGCCCCCCCACCCCCGTTGAGGCCTGCCCCCTCCCAAACGGGTGGGCTGCGTATGGCACCGAAATGGCTAGGGACGGCCTTGCACACAACACACAATCAGCCTGTGGAACTCCCTGCCAGAGGATGTTGTGAAGGCCAAGACTATAACAGGGTTCAAAAAAGAACCAGAGAAGTTCATGGAGGACAGGTCCATCAATGGATACTAGCCAGGCTGGGCAGGGATGGTGTCCCTAGCCTCTGTCTGCCAGAAGCTGGGAATGGGAGACAGGGGATGGAGCACTTGATTGCCTGTTCTAGTCATTCCCCAGGGGCACATGGCCTTGGCCACTATCGGAAAACAAGATTCCGGGGTAGATGGACCTTTGGTCTGACTCAGTGCGGCCAGTTTTATGTTCTTATGAACTGTGTATAATAGCAAAGCTCATCAGGAACACTGACTTCAGTGAGAGCAGGATCAGATCCAGTGACTCTCTGTACTGAAGTAGGAGAACGAGTCCTGCACGACTTTAGTACGATGTAATGTGCAAAGTGCAATGCCAGTTACAGCCTGAGAAAAGCCTGACTTTGGTCTAGGATGGTGTCAGTGCAAAGAACACACAGGGCCAAAGTCCGGGCTGCTTCTCTCTTGGGGCAGACTTGGGGTCACATGGGTCGCCCCACCCAGAACCTGGTTCGCAGAGTTAAGCAAATCTTGAGTCCAACCAAGAGGGGTTTCTGTAGGAAGTGGAGGTGGGTGGAATGTAAACTAATGTAAGGAAGTAAAAACGCACTCCAGTAATCTGTGTCTGGGCACATCCCGCCATGCAAAGAGACAGGATGTTTCTGTGGTGTTAAATGCACTGATGTCATTCTAGAGATCTGCTTCCTAGTCACAGTAGCAGTGGAGCTTTTGTTGATGTCCCTAAGGATTATGATGGTAATTTACAGCATAAAGATGTGTGCAGTTAGCTGGGCTGTTTCTGATTAGATCCTTTAGGAGTGCTCTCAGAGGCTCATTCACGAGGTTGTGTATTAGCCGTGAGATCACCATACAGACAATCAGCAATTCCAATCTATTGGCCACTAGAACTCCAGATAGCAAAATGTGGACTGAAGACAGCTAAACTATCAATATTCTCCCTGCTATTCTATCATATCAAAAGCAGAGACAATTCAACTGGAATAACAAAAGGCCTTGTGATCTGTGTTGTGAGCGCAAAGATTGCTATGAACGCTGAAATCATCACTGACCCTAACCACAGACATCTGAACAGGACAGCACAGCTGATCAAGTACAGGCTTTACTGAAAGCAGAGGGAACCGTGGACCAGTTTCACCCTGGCTGGAACTGCATTGGGCTAGATGCTACTCTCCTTTACACAGGTTAAAGCCAGAGTAATTGTTGATTTCGGTGGGGTGCCTCTTGATTCACATTGTTGTGAAGGGATGATTGAGCCCAACAGAAGAATGCTTTTTTTTTTCTTCTTGTAAGGGAGAAACATTGGGTGTGATTCTCCTCACTTAGATTGGTGTCAAAAGGGTAGCTCCACGGGAGTCAGTGATAAGTGAGAGGAGATCAGGCCTCCTGTCTCCATGTTAAATATCAAATTGATTTTCAGACTTGTAATAGATCAGACAGCAAAACCCTCTGCTTTTAAAGTGCTGTTAAACTCTGTTATCAGCATCTGGTACTGGGATGGATTGGGTTTTTCCAGAGACTAGGCCAATGCTGATCTTTTATTTTATTGGCAAAGCATCCAGTGGAATTTCAAATCAATCCCACTGGCAGTGCAGATCCACAGGAGAGAGGGCAAAGTGCTCTGGCAGCAGCACGCCTGTAGTTTGTGTAGGCCCATAAATACCTGCGTTCAGAGTCTGCTCTAAAGCAATACTGCAGGCTTCAAAGAGCAGGCCTGAGGCAGAGCAGACGCATATGAAGGTCCTGATTTTGCATCCGTTGGCGCTCGTTTGCAGGCTCTTTCACAGCTCCTGGGTTGCAGGAGGGAAGCTCCGAGCAGATTCTTGGCTCGGCTGTACTAGCAGGTGCCGGGGCCCTAGCTTTGTCTGCTATTGCCATATTTAAATATCGCCTCCATTTGCTTCCCATTTCAGTGCCCAGAAGGCAAAGCACCCCAGCCAGTTCGGGCTGCTCCTTCACAATGTGCATTTTTCCGTGTTAAAGTTCAGTGATTCCTGCTGGGGTCCAAACTCTGACCTCAGTCACACCAGTAACTCCACTGATCCAAGGGATTGCCAGATTTGGTCCTAAGATTTCCCTACATTATCCCCTACAGCAGCTGTACCTGCCATGGGCCTGGGAACTGAAACAGGATGGGCCGCATTCCCAGCTTGTGTAAATCAGTAGTACTCCGCTGGAGTCAGTGGGGACAGACTCGCAGCTGGTGTGAATGGGCCGTAGCTCCGCTGGAGTCAGTGGGGACAGACTCGCAGCTGGTGTGAATGGGCCGTAGCTCCGCTGGAGTCAGTGGGGACAGACTCGCAGCTGGTGTGAAAGGGCCGTAGCTCTGCTGGAGTCAGTGGGGCCAGATCCCAGCTGGTGTGAAAGGGCCGTAGCTCTGCTGGAGTCAGTGGGGCCAGATCCCAGCTGGTGTGAAAGGGCCGTAGCTCTGCTGGAGTCAGTGGGGCCAGATCCCAGCTGGTGTGAATGGGCCGTAGCTCCACTGGAGTCAGACAGAGAGAGGCATGAACAGATACTTGAACTGGCAGTCCATGCGATTGCCATATTAACAGGGATGTGTCACAGGGAAATTGACTCATGTTCTGGAGAAGCCAGAGCCACCAGAAGCAGATTGGTGTAGTTAGCACTTCATTCAGATTCTTTGTTGCTTTACAAAGCACGCAGCATGGAAGGTGATGCATTTTGCTACCTTGCACACCACAGCGCAGTTGGCATCTGGCCCAGTTAGAGCTTCCCCTTTGCAAACTGAACAGATGGGAACAGGGGAACCTGACGTCTGTTCTTCCTGTTGCACCAGTGTCCCCAGCTGACTGGTATTGGTCCATTACTAGAGGGAAATGATAGCACCGTCAATCAGAAAAGGCAGAAGTGTTCAATACATTATTTCTGTTATGCATTTGGGAAAAAAAACAGATGTAGTCCTACTACATTCTTTCTATTCCACTAGTATCTCAGAAGGATGTTAAACAGCAGTTGTTAAAGTTAGACATTTTAAAATGGGTAGGTCTGGATAACTTGTATCCAAGAGTTTAAAAAGAGCTGCCGGAGAAGCTCACTGGACCATTAATATTCATTTTTTTCAATAAGTCTTGGAACACTGGAGAAATTTCAGAAGACTGGTAGAAAGCTAATGTTGTGCCCATGTTTAAAAAGAGTAAACAGGATGACCTGGGTAATTGTAAGCTAGTCAGTCTGACATTAATCCCAGGCAAGATATTGGAGTGGCTGATAAAAAATGAATAAAGGAGAGTAATACAGAATAATGTAATCAATTCCAGTCAACATGGACTTATAGAAAAAAGATCTTGTCAGACTAACTCGATATCTTTTTCTATGTGATTACAAGTTTGATTGCTGTTGGGTTGATACTGAGATTTCTGTAAAGCCATTTGACTTGGTACCAGATGACATTTTGATTACAAAACTAGAAGGACACAAAATCAACATGGCACCCTGGATTTAAAACTGTCTAACTGCTAGGTCTCAAGATGTAATTGTAAACAGTGAATTATCACCAAGTGGGTGTATTTCTAAAAGGGTCCTGCATGCATTGGGTTTTGGCCCTATGCTATCTAACATGTTTATCAATAACCTGGAAGAAAACATAGAATCATCACTGATGAAGTCTGCAGATGACACAAAGTTTTGGGGAGTGGTAAATAATAAAGGGGACAGGTTATTGATACAGAGTGACCTAGATCTTTTGGTAAACTAGGTGCAAGCAAAATTATGGGTTTTAACATGGCTAATTGTAAATGTATGCTTCTAGGAACAAAGAGTGTCAGCTACATTTACAGGGTGAGGGAGGGACTCTGTCCTGGGAAGCAGTGACTCTGAAAAGGCTTGGGGTTGTGGTGGATAATCAGCTGAACATGAGGTCTCAGTGCAACACTGTGGTGTGGCCAAAAGGATTAATGCAATCCTTGGATGTATAAACAGAGGAATCTTGCTTAAGAGTACCAAGGTTATTTTAACTCTGACCATTACTAGAATATTGTGTCCAGTTCTGGTGTCCACAATTCAAGAAGGGTGTTGATAAATTGGAGAGGATTCAGAGAAGAGGCACAAGAGTGATTAAAGGATTAGAGAATATGCTTTGTCGTGATAAACTAACTAGTTTAAGCGCTGTGAGTCTCACAAAGAGAAGGTGAAGGGATAACTTGATCTCAGTCTGTAAGTATTTACATGGGGAACAGAAATTCTGATAATGTTTCTTAATTCTAGCAGACAAAGGCATAGCAAGATCCAACAGCTGGCCGTTGAAGCTAGACAAATCCAGATTGGACATGAGGTATCAATTTTTAATAGTGAGGCTAATTAGTGGGGCAGTGCCAGCCTCTTCCCCTGCGGTAGGCTAGACAGAAAAGTGGGAGGTTGGGGCGCTATACATCTGGTGGGCACACATTTATCTTTTTAACAATATGCACTTAAATGTGTGTTTTATCTACGTTATCCTCAGAAGGAGGATAAAAATATATATACAGACCAGTTTTAAACTTCGTCTATGGCAGCTCACTGGTGCAACATTTATTCACAGAAAATCAACAGGAAAAAACCCTAAGCCAATAAATAAAGAAATAAACTAATTATACTAATAATATTAACAATAATTATAAATGCAAACTTCTGGGGAAAATTACTGGTTAAATCAATACTAATAACTAATTACTGGTACTTTAAATCTGAGAATGTGCTGTGTTGTATTTTAAAATTAGCCATTTGCACATGCAAAGAAAATGAAACAACCACCACACGCACACAAACTACTATTGAAAGCTACCGACCAAAACTAAGTACACCTTTTTCCTTAACCAGTCAAGCCAGTATTTCCTTTACAGTCAAATCAAACACCAATGAAAGACACACTCTGAAAATTCATATAATTTTTAACATGCTGAGCACTCTGGCACTGACGCAGGCAAGTACTCAAAACTGTGCTGAGATTTAAGAACAAGTCGTCCTATTGACTATACAGCATGTGCTTAGCTTTAAGCACATGAAGTGCTTTAATGGAGCAGGGCTGGAGTGCTCAGCATCTTGAAGGACTGAGTCCTATAACATCTGTCATTAAACTATGAGCTAATAAAACTGGCAGAAACTGGGCCAGCTAATAGCTAGCCTGATTTAACCCCCCCCCCCAAATAAAGAGTTATTGAAATTTAAGATAGTCCATGACGAGTGACCCAAACAGAAGGGTGTTGCACTAATTCCTGGGACTCAGGTGGAGGCTCAGGGAATGAGTTCCACAAGTGAGAGCCTTAGAATCATAGAATCTCAGGGTTGGAAGGGACCTCAGGAGATTATCTAGTCCAACCCCCTGCTCAAAGCAGGACCAAACCCAACTAAATCATCCCAGCCAGGGCTTTGTCAAGACTGACCTTAAAAACCTCTAAGGAAGGAGATTCCACCACCTCCCTAGGTAACCCATTCCAGTGCTTCACCACCTTCCTAGTGAAATAGTACCCAGAAGCCACCTACTACAGGACAGGCCTAAAAAAGAAAATAACAAAACGCCACTAGCCATCACCTACAGCCCCCAACTAAAACCTCTCCAGCGCATCATCAAAGATCTACAACCTATCCTTAGAGATGATCCCTCACTCTCACAGATCTTGGGAGACAGGCCAGTCCTCGCTTATAGACAGCCTCCCAACCTGAAGCAAATACTCACCAGCAACCGCACACCACACAACATAAACACTAACCCAGGAACCTATCCTTGCAACAAAGCCCGATGCCAGCTCTGTCCACATATCTATTCAAGTGACACCATCATAGGACCTAATCACATCAGCCACGCCATCAGGGGCTCATTCACCTGCACATCTACCAATGTGATATATGCCATCATGTGCCAGCAATGCCCCTCTGCCATGTACATTGGCCAAACCGGACAGTCTCTACGCAAAAGAATAAATGGACACAAATCTGACATCAGGAATCATAACATTCAAAAACCAGCAGGAGAACACTTCAACCTCTCTAACCACTCAGTGACAGACTTGAAGGTGGCAGTTTTGCAACAAAAAAACTTCAAAAACAGACTCCAAAGAGAAACTGCTGAACTCGAATTAATATGCAAATTAGATTCAATTAACTGTGGCATAAACAGGGACTGGGAATGGTTGGGTCATTACACTAATTGAATCTATTTCCCTATGTTAAGTTCTCCTCACACCTTCTATGGGTCATCTTAATTATCACTTCAAAAAGTTTTTTTTTCCTCGTGCTGATGATAGCTCATCTCAATTGATTAGACTTTTCCTGTTGTTATGCATACTTCCACCTTTTCATGTTCTCTGTATGTATAAATGTCTCTTGTCTGTGTGTTCCATTCTATGCATCCGAAGAAGTGAGCTATAGCTCACGAAAGCTCATGCTTAAATAAATTTGTTAGTCTTTAAGGTGCCACAAGTACTCCTGTTCTTTTAGTGAAATAGTGTTTCCTAATATCCAACCTAGACCTTCCCCGCTGCAACTTGAGACCTTTACTCCTTGTTCTGTCATCTGCCACCACTGAGAACAGTCTAGATCCATCCTCTTTGGAACCCGCTTCAGGTAATTGAAGGCTGCTATCAAATCCCCCCTCACTCTTCTCTTCTGCAGACTAAATAAACCCAGTTCCCTTAGCTTCACCTCATAAGTCATGTGCCCCAGATCCCGATTCACTTTTGTTGCCCTCCGTTGACTCTCTCCAATTTGTCCACATCCCTTCTGTAGTGGGGGGACCAAAACTGGACAGAGTACTCCAGATGAGGCCTCACCAATGTCGAATAGAGGGGAATAATCACTTCTTTCCATCTGCTGGCAATGCTCCTACTAATCACTTCCCTCAATCTGCTGGCAATGCTCCTACTAATACAGCCCAATATGCCATTGGCCTTCTTGGCAACAGGGCACACTGTTGAGTCATATCCAGCTTCTCGTCCACTGTAATCTCCAGGTCCTTTTCTGCAGAACTGTTGCTTAGCCATTTGGTCCCCAGTCTGTAGTGGTGCATGGGATTCTTCCTTCCTAGGTGCAGGACTCTGCACTTGTCATTGTTGAACCTCATCAGATTTCTTTTGGCCCAATCCTTCAATTTCCTCTTGGTTCTGGGAACTACGCATGAGCTGGTCCATTTGGATCCTCAGCGCCCATACTGGACAGACCAACAGTCACTTAAGTACCTGAGGCATGGATAACTGATCAGTTTACATCTTCTGTTAAAGGGACAGGATTTGGCAAATAACTATAGGTATCTAAAGGCCTGTTATTAGGGGTCAAAGTCTGACCATGGGTGTATTCTTGTTGCACCTATTGAGCTCAAAGGGAGGAGCACATCAGCAGTCAAGGGCAGAAATTGATACTAAGATACTGTTTTAAAAAGTAATTACTCCTATGTCCACGTAATGGTCAAATGACATGAAAGCATTTAGGGACCGAGTCTCACTTCCACTAAGGGCCTTTGGCACTGCTCTGACTGTGTAACATGGGCCCTTACAGTGGGCATAGACATAATTCCCTTCCAAGTCTAGGCGCCTATATGCTGATTGAGTTGTGTAACAAGGACTTAGTGAGGTAAATGAGAATCAGGCTCTGTACTTTAAAAAAAAATAAAGTTGCTTTTTACATAAGAATACATAAAATAATTTCCTTTCTTTTCGCATTTACAAAACTCTAAAACCAGATAAAGCGCTTTTTTTGTTTGTTTGTTAGAAACTGCAAAAAATATCATCTGGGCTAAAATTCTTTAATTCAAAAACTCAGCCTGGAGCAAATATCTATGCCTAAAAGATAAGATCTTAATGGCTGAGATATATAAAATACAACTGTTACAGAGCATTTAACCATAGCATCACTTATGCAATGAAGCTGAAATAATACATAGTTCCATGAATTCTCTCTTTGAAAATATGAGGAGAGATATACATATATAGAATAATAGAAGATTAGGGTTGGAAGGGACCTCAGGAGGTATCTAGTCCAACCCCCTGCTCAAAGCAGGACCAAACCCAACTAAATCATCCCAGCCAGGGCTTTGTCAAAAATGTAAAAATAGCTATTGCACTAGTTTTAATTATGAATTAAATGGTTACAGATGTTGGAACTCTTGCAGCCTCTCATGTTAACAAGCTGACTGTTTAAAGTTCTTAAACATTTACATAAGACATACTTTAAAAATGTGTAAATGTGTTTACATAAATCAGTGTAATGGTTCAGCATATTCTATCTGATATTCTGTTCGATCAATTCTTTATGTGGATTTATTCCCTAAAAAAATTAAAGTTAAAATAACAAATGTTTTAGACATCTTAAAACTCACAACAATCCTTAAATCTTGGTTTTGCAGAGGTCTCAGGTCAGTGAGTGACAGTCTCTATCGTATGTGTTACAATAGTTAAAAATAATAGGGCAAGTTTAAGAAAAGTGAATGTTTATTTTAAATTGTGCATTTCCTTTCTAGATGCTGATTGTAATAGCAAGGTAATACTGAAAAAGAATAAAACACATTTCTGTTCATTAAAGTACCCTCTTCCATTAAAGTTAGTTATATGTAATTATCAGACTTGAAAGGAAATACAAATTTAAGTGGAAACAAAGGAGAAGGTGTGGGAGGACACTGACTGGAGTCTGTGATTTGGAGTGCCTTGTTCTCGCTGGCGACTGGTAAAACAGTATTTTTGCCAATGGACTGATTTGAAGCCAGCTGAAGTTAATGGAAGGCTTTATGCTGAAGTCAATTGGCATTGGATCAGACCCTTAATGTATATATCTGCTTGAACAAACTACGGCTAATGGGTCCATTAGACACTGTTGTCATCTGAAAATCTACTTGAGTTAAACAGTATTTTCCACAATAATCTTGGTCAGCATAGCGGGGTCCCTGCTGGGCCTCCCGGCTCCTGCCCCTGCTGGGCTGAGAAAGTCGCTCAGTCCTTTGTTGCAGTGCTCACTTGGTGCTTTATTTTACCAGTAGTGTTCCCACTACAATACACACAATCCCTTTCTGCTTGTCTACTCCTCCCTGCTTTCCCTTAGTGCAGCTCCCCCCTCTTCCCAGCTCCTCCCCTGGGGCTTTTATCCAGCCCAGCCTGAGGAGGCAGCAGCTCTTCCAGCTTCCCCAGTCAGGGCCAGGTGATCTACCCAGCTCCAATTCACCTCCCTTAACTGGAGCTGGAGTGACAGAGGGTTGGCTAAGCAGCTTTCTGCTTAGCACCCTGTCACAGTCAGCTTTATTGCAATAGTCAGTTACGCTGCCATGGGGAAAGGAGGCTAATGTCTGTCACGCGTGTTATTTACTAATACCCTTTAAGTAAAATGAATATGTGGCTATTCCTCATAAATAGTCACTAGTTTAGGACAACCTGCCTCTAGCAGAGCCATTCATTCCCCAGCACTGGAAACATAACACCCCTTCCCCAACAAAGAATAGGAGCAAGTACCTGCCACTCCTGAACCTGCTGAACAAAGTAGAAGCCGGTTGTTCCTGGCGAAGCCTGGCTTCCAGAGAATTGGCGGGAGTCATGGCGGGAGGGGAGACGTTTAAAACGTCTGGACAAAGTATTAAGTAAAGGGAGGGGGAAATAGCTAGTGGCACAAGAAGGGACTTGAGGGGACTGGGGAAGCAGTGGGGTTGGAAGGTTCCCACCTGAGTGGCATGGGACTGGCCCCCCCTTTTTAGCTGGTCCCAGTCTGGCCATGCCTTTGGGGTCTCTGCTTCAGGGATTGCTCCAAGGCTGCTCCAATGGGCACCACCCCCAGTGACACCTCCCCTAGCCACCTCTTACCGTGCTGGCAGGGCACTGCTGCTGGAGGGGCCATGTTTGCAGAGCTGGGAGTTGGATTGCCCAGAGGGAAGCTGCCCTCAGAGGGGGGCAGTGGGTGAGCTGGGGGCTTCCTCCCTTCGGACTCCTGCCACACTGGTCAGTGTCTGTGAGCAGCCTGGCCCCACTTTAACCCTGTGCTGGTGCCTCGCAGGGTTGGAGCTGCTGGGGCCAAGGTGCCCCCACAAGGCAAAGGCACTGGCAAGCCACTGCCGCTCCTAGTCGTGGTCCTGGGGTGGCAGACCTGGGAGGGGAGTGCAGGGAGGGAGCTGCAGCAGGGGCTCTAGGGCATGCTCTCCCACCCTCCCTTGCTGCCCGGCCTCCAGCAGTGCTGGGGCAGCTGGCTACAGGGGGCTAGGGCAAATTTTGGGGTGGCTGTAGCCCCCAGAGTGCTCCCTTTTGGCCTTGGTATCTATGAAACTGAGATTACAGGCCACCGAGGCAGCAGCAGTGCTGGTGCTGAGAGTGGGGTGACAGTGGGTAGCACTGGCTAACAGAGCTCGCAGCATCGTCCAATGCAATGAAACTCTTGTGCTCAACTCATTTCCTTACCTTGTTGCTCACAGTCACAGCACTGGGATGATGATCCCATTTGTACAGCTCCTGTCACACAGCCACCATTGCTGGCATGTCCCCAATCCACTGTACACAGAACCTGGCCCCTTTCATGTCATTCCCAGCTTCTGGACCTTATGCACCCGCTCTTATTCTGCGAAGGGCCTGAGTATCCTTCACTGATGCCAAATGCAATCCCAGAGCCTCCCAGCTGTGATTTAGGGAGTCTCTACCCTGGAGCTGGAAGGTAAGGAGACCTGCCGTGCTAGCTCTGATCAAGCGAGCGTACTAAAAAGAGAAGTGTGGTCGTGGCAGCACGAGAAGCGGGAGGGGCGCTCTGCCCTGAGTACTTGTCTCTGGTCTCAGACAGGATCGTACTCAGGGTGGCTAGCCCCTCCCGTGGCAACTATACGTCTCTTTTTAGTGCCTGGGCTTGCTCGAGCTAGTGGGTGCTGAGCACCCGCTGCTACTTTTCCGTGGGTGCTCCCCCTGGAGCACCCACAGAGTCCGCGCCTGTGCTGTTAGCTGGGTGGGAGAATGTAAACGTGGGCATTGCTTCAGTGCACATCCAGGCAAGTGCAGTGCGGTGTGTGAGCAGGCTGACAGGCACGTGTCTCTGGAGAGCTGCCAGTGAGCTTCTCCTGACCAAACCAGGACACGCTGGCATCTGATTGGCCCCGTTCTCCCATGGCACCTATGGCATCTTCCCTGGGGTCAGTCACTCTCCTCTGACACTAATGGCATTGTCACCAGGGCGTGGCTCCGAAGGGAGCTCGTGGTCGGATCAGCTGGATCAGCAGCAAAGGTGGCTCACGCAGCCACTCACCTCTTTGTACATGTTTCTAAGTGCACCCAGTGCAAAGGGCCGGAAGTTGTGACCAAGAGAGGAAGGGCGTGCGTGGAGGCAGCAGAGGAGGACTTGATGTTTTTCTCTTCAGATGGTATAAATCTTTTGCCCCCTCTGCTTCCCCCCCCTTTAAAAATAGGGGGGAGGGATAGCTCAGTGGTTTGAGCATTGGCCTGCTAAAGCCAGGGTTCAACCTTTGAGGGGCCATTTGGGGATTTAGTTGGGGATCGCTCCTGCGTTGAGCAGGGGGTTGGACTAGATGACCTCCTGAGGTCCCTTCCAACCCTGACAGCCTATGATCTATGCCTCAGGCACCAGAACCAGTCCAAGGCAGTGCCTGCTGCCCTCTAGAGAGCAGCAATTGTTCAGTGGCGAGGTGGGTGTCTTCTGAAGTCAATAGTAAATATTGTCCCTGGTATAGTGGCACCACCATCAGTCAATGTAGATGTGACACAGAGACCCCTTGGCAAAGGGTCCCCTCTTCTTGGCAAACAACTCTCATCTCAGACCTGACAAACTCACTACACCAAACACATGTGGCAGGGTTTGTATCTGTAAGGGGCATCACACCCTGGCAACCCAATATTCAGCACTCTCATGTAATTAGGATATCTTTCATACAAAGTACGCCTTGTGGGGCATCATTCTAAAATTCTTGGTCTTCTAGACATTAATATCTCGTTGGATTGTATGTGCTACCGTTGTATGTGAAGTTATGAAGTTTGGCTACATGTGTTACTGAAATGTTGTGAGGCTGAAAACACCCACAAGCAGCCTTTCAGGTGCCACAGTAAAAAGGCCAAGCCATGTCAATGGCTTATTGAGGAAATGCACACAAGCGCAAGGATTACCCCAGGAACTGTGTAAAACAGAAACCTCTCAGAGAGAGCACTATACAATGGGAGCAGTTTGATTCAAGTCACTGCAAAAGAGCTTTCCAGCAAGTGGGAAGAAGATATAAAAGGGGGACAATGGAGGACCCTCACTCTCCCTACAACACCACACCTGGAAACACCTAAGGAACAAAGACTGGACTGGGGAAGTGATGGTCCCAGGCTAAAGGGATTTCTAGCCTGTGTATGAAAACCTGGGAAACCCAGGCTGCAAAACAAAGGCAGCTTATGCCTTAAGAATCTGCCAACCCATTTATCACTCAGGGTGAGAATTTGCTAATTACACTGAGGGAGAGATGGAACAGGTATTAAACCCATATGCTGGCCCGATTTGACCAAGGCAGGATGGTACTGCTGTGGGGTGTTAGGCTGGGAGGCTGGTGGTTAGAGAGCCTGCATGTAACTGCAGCTGGTGTGTCCCTACCTGTGTGAATGCTGGTGAATGTCAGGCTTTGGAGGGTTTTGCAGCTTGTCACAGCAGCACAGTGTAAAGGGAGCTCAGGTTGGTGGGTCAGAGGGCTCACTGGTACCCCAGCTCCAGGTGGCACCCTGGGGGGAACTCATTACAAGGGATATCATGTAAAATATCTAAAGAAAGCTCATAACATAACATGTCTTGGTAATGGCCCATTCAAGCAGGAGGGAGGTGTCGCACCTCAGTGGTTAGCTGGTAATGTAATGCAAGGCTCAGTTGTTCAGCCTTGCTCCATCCCAAGACTATCAATGGAAAACCACCCGAGACAACTGCAAACAAACGAAACCCCTTGGAGGTAAAAAAGGAACATTACAACAGACAGGGAATCACCCTGTCTGTCTAGGAAGAGAGACAAAAGAGTGTTTCGGTACAAGACAGAGTGGGTTCACTCTGGGTCCAGTCACTGCAGAAACATCATGTGGAGAGGGGGTGTTTTCACGAAAACTTTGGCTCCTGGCTCCTAATGAAGCCAGTCAGCTCTGCAACTGACTGAATTTTGGGGGGAAAGCCAACTTTATTAGTTAGGAAAGATAACTCTTACTAACCTTAGGCCTTAGGTCACCTTTTATGAGTTTGCTTTGTATTGTAACCATTTATTTCCACCACTTTCACTTGTTTCTAAATGAAATTCTGTCCTCTCTTAAATAAACCATCTCTTATTTGATTACAAGCACCATGTGTTATAAAGGAGTGGTGTTTTAAGGTAAAACTGGTGAACGGGGGCACACTGGTCCTTGGGGGTAGAGGATCTGGAATTTCTGTGAGCAGTGAGTGTCAGAGGCTACGTATCCCAGAATATTGCCTCGGGGTGCTTGGTGACTGGAGTGCACCTCTTGTTAACCTGTGAGGCAAAGATAGGGCTGGCGTAGCCCAGAGGAGAGTGCATGAATGGCTAACAGGCTGTTGTGATTCTCAAACTTTTGCATTGGTGACGCCTTTCACACAGCAAGCCTCTGAGTGTGACCCCCCCCTTATAAATTAAAAACACTTTTTTTATATTTAACCCTATTATAAATGCTGGAGGTGAAGTGGTGTTTGGGGTGGAGGCTGACAGCTCGCGACTCCCTGAGGTCCACGACCCCCAGTTTGAGAACCCCTGCTGTTGGTGTTCGGTTTCCTCATTCTGAGGCAGTGAGTAACAAAGTGGCTCAGTCTAGGGTAGCCCAAGAACCGTCTCAGTAGACAACACACTCTCAATGGAATTAGTCAAATGCAAGAATTTTAACCTAGCTGGTCCACATGGTTCAATGGCATCTATTGGTTTTATCTATTCAAGAGTGATAGGCCTACAAGCAAGAGGTGAGAGGTTGACATCAAGAATATTTTGTCATGCAAGTTGGCTCCTATACCAATGTCAGTGTTCACTGACTCTGGTGACATGAGGATTTCCAATGCTAAGTCTAATCTAAAGAAGCAGCTCCAGATAGAGGTATCAACTAGACATACCTCACAGTAAGTCACCTGCACAGTCATTGACAGTTCCACAGTTCTTTGGGTAGCATACTGGTGGTATCATCAAAGACTTTGTGACCAGTTTTAGAGTCTACACTGAACTCAAACTAGCAGCAGGTGATGTAAACTTTGTCTTTGACAGATAAAAAGACTTCAGCACAAAGAGTGTCCAAGATATAACAGAGCTATAGAAGCAAGCAGAGTCCATCAGTGGAGTACAAGTACACAGCTACTTTCGCAGAAAGTTGATGGTTACTGAAAACAAGAAACGATTGACATCATTGGGACAGAATTCATTCAAGGCCAGAAGTTGCACCAACAACAGACACGAAAGCACAAGGTAATCACCACAGGCAGAGACAACGCTGTACTTGAAATAAATGAGGGAGGTGTGGTGATCAACAGTCAAGATATGGCCACCTTGCATGAGGAAGCTGACAACATCCTTGTACAACAAATGGTGATGGCTGCAAAGGAGGAACTGGTGGGAATATCAGCATTATAAGATGGAGTGACATATTCGTCTTACTCTTGCGCCATTACCTTGAACAGAGCGGAACATCTTTAGTGATTATGGAACCCCCAGTTCAAAAGAGGACTGTAATAGACATCTGTGTTGCTGCAGAGAAACATCAGAGCATTGCACCAGGATTGTCAGCTGACCATGCACTCTCAGGGTACGTCCATACTACCCGCCCGGGTCAGCGGGTAGCGATCGACTTCTCGGAGTTCGATACATCGCATCTCATCTAGACGCGATATATTGAACTCCGAACGCGCTCCCGTCGACTCGAACTCCACCACCGCGAACGGCGGTGGCGGAAACCGCGGACTTTGATCCCGCGCCGTGAGGATGGGTAAGTACTTTGAACTAAGGTACTTCGAGTACCTAAGTTTGAACCCCCCCCTCCAGTGTAGACCAGGCCTCAGGCTGTGATACAGTAACTATTTATCTTGACCCCAGCAAAGACGTGGTGGTGGGGAGGGATAGCTCAGTGGTTTGAGCATTGGCCTGCTAAACCGAGGGTTGTGAGTTCAATCCTTGAGGGGGCCATTTAGGGAACTGGGGTAAAAATCTGTCTGGGGATTGGTCCTGCTTTGAGCAGGGGGTTGGACTAGATGACCTTCTGAGGTCCCTTCCAACCCTAATCATCTATGATTCTATGAGCTGGATATTCCCTCTGTGTGCTGGGTGACAGTGATTTAGTAGTGCCTGATGTCATTGAACAGGCAACCAAATTTATGGCTGCATGCTATGGACAGTCAAATTGTGCCACTATGACGGAAGCATGACAGAAATCAGGGGCAGAGAAAATTGGCAAAGGTACCACATCAGCATCAAACCTCTGCTCCTTACCACTGAAGGATATACAGAAAATGTAAAAATAAGCACATCTCCAAGCATGTGTATGGAAGAAGTGCCTTGGATCCAGACATACCACGACTTGATCCTCTGAAGTATGGATGGATATGTGATGACAGATGATGGAAGGCTGTTTCCAAAAACTGTGCAACCATGTTGCTTCTCCAAATATTCTGAAAAAGCAGCAAAGAGTCCTGTGGCACCTTATAGACTAACAGACGTATTGGAGCATGAGCTTTCGTGGGTGAATACCCACTTCGTCAGATGCATGTAGTGGAAATTTCCAGGGGCAGGTATATATAAGCAAGCAAGAGGCAGGCTAGAGATAACGAGGTTAGTTCAATCAGGGAGGATGAGGCCCTGTTCTAGCAGCTGAGGTGTGAAAACCAAGAGAGGAGAAACTGGTTCTGTAGTTGGCAAGCCATTCACATTCTTTGTTTAATCCTAAACTGATGGTGTCAAATTTGCAGATTAACTGGAGCTCAGCAGTTTCTCTTTGAAGTCTGGTCCTGAAGTTTTTTTGCTGCAGGATGGCTACCTTTAGATCTGCTATTGTGTGGCCAGGGAGGTTGAAGTGTTCTCCTACAGGTTTTTGTATATTGCCATTTCTAATATCTGATTTGTGTCCATTTATCCTTTTCCATAGAGACTGTCCAGTTTGGCCGATGTACATAGAAGAGGGGCATTGCTGGCATATGATGGCATATATTACATTGGTGGATGTGAAGGTGAATGAACCGGTGATGGTGTGGCTGATCTGGTTAGGTCCTGTGATGGTGTCGCTGGTGTAGATATGTGGGCAGAGTTGGCATCGAGGTTTGTTGCATGGATTGGTTCCTGAGTTTGAGTTACTATGGTGCGGTGTGCAGTTACTGGTGAGAATATGCTTCAGGTTGGCAGGTTGTCTGTGGGCGAGGACTGGCCTGCCACCCAAGGCCTGTGAAAGTGTGGGATCATTGTCCAGGATGGGTTGTAGATCCCTGATGATGCATTAGAGGGGTTTTAGCTGGGGACTGTATGTGATGGCCAGTGGAGTCCTGTTGGTTTCTTTCTTGGGTTTGTCTTGCAGTAGGCGGCTTCTGGGTACACGTCTGGCTCTGTTGATTTGTTTCCTTATTTCCTCGTGCGGGTATTGTAGTTTTGAGAATGCTTGGTGGAGATTTTGTAGGTGTTGGTCTCTGTCTGAGGGGTTAGAGCAGATGCGGTTGTACCTCAGTGCTTGGCTGTAGACAATGGATCGTGTGGTGATCAAGTGCTCTTGTGAGAGTCATGCACCCTGTAAATCTATGAGATATGTATGTAACCGTGCCAAACTGCCATGTACCATATTCTGTGCATGCCAAGGAGGTGTGAATAGAGACTGGGAATAGCTGAGTCATTACACTACTTGAATCTATTTCCTTATGATAACTATCCTTACATCTCTTGTCAACTGTCTGTAATTGACCATCTTGATTATCACTACAAAAGTTTTTTTCCTGCTGATAACAGATCATCTTAATTAATTAGCCTCTTAGAGCTGGTATGGCATCTTCTCTGTACGTGTGTGTGTGTGTATATATGTATATATATGTGTGTGTGTGTGTGTGTATATATGTATATATGTGTGTGTGTATGTATGTATGTGTATATATATATACACACACACACACTCTTGTTATATGTTCCATTCTATGCATCTGATTAAGTGGGCTGTAGTCCACGAAAGCTTATGCTCAAATAAATGTTAGTCTCTAAGGTGCCACAAGTACTCCTGTTCTTTTTAAGGAGGTGTATTGGGTTGTGTTGCAATGACCTGGCAAAGTCAGCTTTAGTATTTGCAGAGAAAAATAGTCATGACAAGTGGTGACCTGTGTCACTCATATCTGGACACTGAACTACCATTTGGATGAGAGAGATCACTAGTAGTCATTTATAATGAGTCTAAAATGAAGCATATGGTTAAAATTATAACAACTATAATTTTATTATCAGAGGGGTAGCCGTGTTAGTCTGGATCTGTAAAAAGCGACAGAGTCCTGTGGCACCTTATAGAGTAACGGACGTATTGGAGCATAAGCTTTCGTGGGTGAATACCCACTTCGTCAGACGCATGGGGTATTCACCCACAAAAGCTTATGCTCCAATATGTCTGTTAGTCTATAAGGTGCCACAGGACTCTTTGTCGCTATAATTTTATTGAATACATTAAATTATTTATAATTTGAATATTTTTCACATTAAAAAGAGAGGTCACTGTATCAAAAGAAAATTGAGGTCTGTGATATGCCCCCCACCCCCTCCTCATACCCCCCATTGTTATTGATTCATATTGCAAATATTAAATACATGTAGTTCATATATTAGCATTCTTCTGCCTTTTTCTGAATGCCCCAACTCATGCAAACTCTTACTGATTGTGGGTGGGGAGAAGGCAAAGCTGGGATGAGTTGTCGATATTTCAAAATGCTCAACAGGGATCAAGTATCTTCAGACAGATTCTTAAAATGCATGGTATTGAGATACAGAATCCACAAAAAAACCTTGTATGGGCCTTAAAGAAAGATTGACCAGACTGGTTGCCAGATTAATCTGAATTATATAGGATAAAATATCCACCTTAAATTAAATATGAAAATCTGACAATGAACTAAAAAAGAACAAGGAAGCAGACATGAAATACTGAGATTATTGGCCTGGGGCCAGATTCTGTTCTCAGTTACATCGGTGACCGTCTGACTTCAGTGGGGTTATTCCAATTTAGTTCCACTCCAGCACTTGGTGCACTGTGTTGGTGTAAGTAACGTGTGATTCTAGTCTCTTGAAACTGCTCAGGATAAAGGTAACTGGGCTTGGCCCAGTGCCTGATGTGATGGCAATGGGAAAATACATTTTCTTAAACCTTTGTTAACATTGTTTATCCTTAGGATTCAATCTGTTCACTGGTGAGAGATAGAGGAAAATGTGCACCTCAGATACATAATGGTGAACAACAAGCCAGGCCACTGTAGTGTATGCAGTCAACCCCGGGGCTTAGGATTCCCTCACAACTGCCGTACTCTCCATGAGCTTACCAGCCAGCTAGTGCGGAATAGCAGGGCTGATGACAAGGGTCCCTTTTCAGAGCGATGTGAGTGATATACACAGGCAAATACAGAGCCCTTTCCAAGCCAGAGTAAACTCCAGTTCAACCCGGCCTGTCCCTGCATCTACTTTGTGCGGTGTAGACTGGACCAGTTCTAAGGGAGGCTTTGCTAACTTCATTCGCGCAGCTCCTGATCCAAAACCCACTGGAGCGGGTGTGAGTCATTCCATTGATTTCATTGGGCACTGGATCAGGCCCTACAACCTATCCAGCTCGCTACCTGGATTGGGTTCAGACTGTTTGACAGGGAACCAATCAGAACTCAGCTTGTCAGCAGCTTCCTTGTTGAAATAGCTGCGTTGTTTGTTTTATTGTCTCTTAGCACACTGGCACCCCGATTCTGCAGAGCTGCCAGCGGGAATGATGGGAACACTTGCCAGGAAGTGGGCCAAATTCTGCTCTTATTTGGACAGATGCAACCCCAGTTAAATCAATGGGATTACACTGATGCCAATGAGAGGAGAGTTTGGCCAGTATAGTAGAACCTCAGAGTTACAAACTCCTCGAGAATGGAGGTTGTTCATAACTCTGAAATGTTCGTAACCCTGAACAAAACGCTATGGTGGTTGTTTCAAAATTGTACAATGAACATTGGCTTAATATAGCTTTGAAACTTTCCTATGTAGAAGAAAAATGCTGCTTTTAACCATCTTAGTTTAAATGAAACAAACACAGTTCCCTTGTCAAATCTTTTTTTAAACTTTCCCATTATTTTTTTAGTAGTTCGTTTAACACGGTACTGTACTGGATTTGATTTTTTGGTCTCTGCTGCTGCCTGATTGCTTACTTCCGGTTCCAAATGAGGCGTGTGGTTGACCGATCAGTTCGTAACTCTGAGGTTCTACTGTATCTCTGACTACATTGGTTTTGGTTGACCAAAGCATTGTTCTGGTTTTACACCAGTCTAACTGTTGAAGTGGTTACTCTGGCATAGGATTGGAGTCAGGCAGTGGTGCCGCTGGCCCAGTGTTTGGCCAGTACCATGCACATATGTATGTCACGTCACTTTTATTGCATATAAGCTCTTGTGCACAGGGTCTGCCCCAGCTCCCATTGAAGGTGATGAGATCTGGATCAGGCCCATGATGTCATCATGTGCTGAATACACACAGGACTTGGGAAGTATTATTATCAGAACCATTTTCGTAGAACATGTTTATTGCAGAGATGTTAAGTCTCCATGTCGATGTTTGCAAAGCCATTTAGGCCCTATGCTCAGCCATGGAATACACAGCCCTCCACCTGCCTGGGCTCAGAATAGCTGACTGTTCCCCTTTTCTGCCAGCCTGGTCACACTCATGGTACCTGACCTACTTTGGGTAGGGTTCCATTTGTATTTTTAGCAGGCTGTTAAAATGTCCTGGGCCGTTTTTCTCTCTAAGATCTGGTCACCTCCTTTCCACTATCACTCTACAGGCAGCCCTGGCCTTGTAGTCTCAAGCACAGCAGCAGTGTTGTAAAGAAAGTGGGCACTGTAAGGACAGAAGTACTCCAGAGGAGTAGTTCCAAGAGGAGCTCTGTATGGCAGGGACCCTCTTTCCTGCTCCGCAGTCTGGTGGGTCCAGAATGCCTGGAATGACAGTAGGTCCTTCTAACCAGACCCCTGTAGAAGGCACTGCAGAGCATACCCTGCTGTTGCCTAAAGACGCGCTCTGTGGCTTTAATACAATAATAATTCAACCTCCCTGAGATTTTGTGGAATACTTCAGGCTGCTCTGCCCAAAGGCCCACTCTCCCTTGCTTCAAATAGGCTGCTTCTAATACAATTAATCAGAACTGGGCAGCTTGCCCAGATGAGCTCAAGAACAAGAGTTTTGCTTTCATTTAATGGTGTACGCCTTTCTGGAAGGAGTTCAGTACAAACCGGAGGCCGTTAAGCAGGAGAGGACAGGAGAGAGGGGGAGAATTTGCCTTGAGGATCCCTCTCTCTGCTGACTGCCTGATGACATCCTCATTTTCAGGGCTGCCGAGAGTGGGTTCGGGCCCCAGTGAAAAAAATTTTGGGCCCCCCAGCAAGGGCGGACTGGCTAAACAGGGCCGACAAAGCCAGGCCCTGGGCCCCTTCCGGACCGCTGGGCCCCGGTAATTTGTACCGGCTTTGTATCGGCCCTGCTCATTTTACACTGGGAACCAGAACAGTTGACTGTGTTCACCCACCTGAGAGCAAGACAGTGCTGACGGCGAAAGATAAACTACTCTGAGGAAGAGCTGGATCAAACTCGTGCTGGAAGGGTTTTCTAACTGAGGAGTGGCCATAGCAGCTGGTAGGCAGCAGCAGCCTCTGTGGCCAGCAAGGTTTTGCCAGTGGGAGGCAAGGGCTCTGTGTGCATGTGACAGGGACACAGACAGCAGTGAGTGAGAGGAGCCAGGGGCTACCTCATGGAAGGCTTTATGCTGCTCTTGCGCCAGTTCCACTCTGTGGATTCAGGGGAGTCACTCCAGGTCAGCTTTACAGCTTGAGATCTCCATTAGCTGCTAGTACTAGAAGGGCTTTTCTCCTCTGTGAGCCAGGTGGGGGTGGGCTGGGGGACTCCAGCCTGCTAGCCAGTGTCTTACACGTGTGAGACTGTGTAGTGGGGGAGGATATGAGGGAAAGTAGGGAAGTGGCTGCCATAAGTGTTAATTCAGCAAGGCACTGAAGCACCTGCTTAACTTTAAGCACATGCTTAAGCCTAATTGACTGCAATGACATGTGCCTAGGTGCTTTCCTGAATCGGGGCCCAAGTGCAGAATGTAGCTGGAGAAGGTAAATTCTTTCTCTCATATGATTCCTCTTATGATGGGGGTAGCTGTAGGGGCGTTGGGAGGGTGCACAGGGTGTAGGGAATGACAAGGCTGAAGACATTTCTGCACCATAATTCTGACTATAAAACTCTCTAATGATAATATTTGAAGAGGGGTTAGTGAGGACAACACACTGCGTCAAATTCTGCTCAGTTAAGCACATGCCACACCATTGACTTCAGGGGCAGAACTGAATTTGTTCCATGGCCTGCATGAGCCCTCGCTGTGCTATCTTCCAAAAGCCCAAAGGAAAGGACTGGACAGGAAAGAGAGTATATATTCCCTATTGATTGATTGTGTATTTGGTTTATGTATTGGAAAGTATTTGCCCAAGGTAAATTGGCTTTGCTAGCTGAGTGCTGTTCATTTTCATGAGAACTGATGCCAAGCGAGGGCAGATGGGATAGACAAATAAAAAAACAGCATTGGTTACTTTTAACTAGAAGGCATTGCAAGGCAGCTGCCGCCAGCATACCAAGATAACCCTCTCTCGCTGCTTACTGTACTACTGCCATGTTTATATCATTGTCCTGATTGAGTGAATGATGTGCTCTGCATACATCTAAGCCTCGGTTCTGTGTTATATGGACCAGAATCTGGGATGAAATAGTCTAGGTTTGAGATTTACAAACGAGTGTGGGGAGTAAGATATAGCTCTTCCATGCATTTCTATGAAAGATGCATGTCTGTCTCCTCTAAACTGCCTTGAAAACCCCTCTCTTAATCCCAGGGTCCATACTTACCCCACTGTGTACCACACGTTGCCAGGTATCTTGGGGAATCTGTGGCCTTAGGGGGGCTGGCCCTTAAGCTTTGCCCTCATGGGAGAAAAGAGACATTTCAGAAGAAATTGTGAAAGATTTTTAGAAGTTATTTTTATTGCCGAAATTTCCTGCTTCAGCTGAGTAAGACTTTAAGTCAAAGCCATTACAAGCAGGAAGCCTGTGCTCACGTTTATTAACATCCTGGCCGAGTTGTGCCCTCACTCCCATCTTATCCGTGGGCTGTGTTGGTGTCGTGAAGTGCAGAACCTGCCCACCCTTTGCCTCCCGGTCCCTTTGTTGGGTAACTATTACGCGTGAACTGGAGCTTGCAGAGATTTTTCCCATGCTGGGATCTTTCTGGCCAAGTCTGCATGGGCCCGGGAAGTGATGCTAGTGTGAGCCATATGCTTATAGTAGGGCCTTTCAGGTGAAGTTTGCTTGAACGTGATTTTTGCTAGCAAAATGCTAACACGCTTTCCCCAACAGTACAGAGAAGGGGTTTGCCCAGTGACCTGTTGTCAGTGCTACATGGGACCATGAAGAGCTAAAGCCATGCTTTGATCCTAGTTCAGTAGGACAGGGAGCAGAGCCCTGGAGAAGGTGAGAAAGTGCCCCACACTGCTTTGTATCAATCCCTCTGGCCGTTTCAGCAGCCACACTGTTTAATGCTGCAGTGAGCTAGCCATGTTCTCCTTGACAGGCGGAGTGTCCATCCACAGCTTCTTTACAATGGAGACACTGAAATCAAGAGTTGGGACATGCACAAAGAATCAACACTCTGTGCCAACAGACAGCTATCAGACTCCCCAGACATGCTCCTTCTTGCTCCAGAAGGAAACTGACTGTAGGGAACAGAAGAGAAATAGTGGAGAGAGAACAATTTGAGATGAGTGTTTCAGGCTAGGAGGGTGACTCCTCACAGATTCACACATGTCATGAGACTTCTGGCATGTGTGGCTAGCTCATGAGCAGAAAACCATCCACCAGGGACTTTTAATGATATTTTAATTTTTTAAAGAGAAGTCCTTTCTGTTTTCCTGCTTCTCCGGTAGTGTTTGGCACAGCAATCACTCCCTTATCCCTTTCTCTGCAGCCTGTGCTCAAGCCAGCATGTTGGTGGGGAGTGGCTGGCTGGGGCTCGAGAGTCCCGTGATTTTTTTTTTTTAAAAGAGAACCTATGCAAAAGCATTTGTTTGGCAAGGAGAACTGTGCGTTATTCTGGAGGGTTGTATCACAGGAGCACCTGGGCCTTGCACACACACAGAAAGAGACAGTCCCCGTCCCAAAGCGCTCACACGCTACAGACACAACATTGGATCGTTGGCCCCAGTTCAGAGTTGGGGAGCTGAGGCCCAGAAAGATGATAACCCCTGTTCAGAAGAGCTGATCAGCCTGAAAAGGCGACTAAGCCTGTTAGCGAAGCCTAAGGCTGTAATGGTCCGTTCTGGGCATTAGAGAATTAGTGAAATCTTCCCCTTCTGCTAATTCTGGTAGGTGTGTTAGTTGTGCTGGTGCTGCAGCCTCCTCTGGTAGGTTTTTAGGACAGGGGAAAGATTCAAGCAGAAGCCTGCTTGGCACAGAGGGAATACAGTGCATTGTGAACAGCTGGGCTAAATGGTTTGCTCTTGGCATTTAATGCATAAAAACTACATCTGATTTATTCAGACTCTGGGGAAAAGGCTGGGTCAAGTATTGCTTCTGCAGTTCCTGGTTCTCTGCTCAGCTGATTCCATTAGCAGGGGAGCACCCCACTCTGCTATTCTCCTGTAATGGAAAGCAAATGCTGCCCTGAGGTCAGACCCTTGGTTTTATTTATGATGGGTTGTTCTGCACATGGTGACCTTTCCCCTTGGGCAGAACCTGGCTTTGAATGATGCATGTAGGAAAGGCTTGAAATGATCAAGGTCTAATAGTCCTTGAAATAGGGATCATGCAGATTCCTCTTGGTGTGTAGCACTTGTGCGAGCACACGAGCTGCTGCAGCTTCAGCTCAGTGAGGCTCTAGTGCAGGTGTAGGCAGCCTATGGCACGGGTGCCGAAGGCGGCACGCGAGCTGCTTTTCAGTGGCACTCACACTGCCCAGGTCCTGGCCACCGGTCCGGGGGCTCTGCATTTTAATTTAATTTTAAGTGAAGCTTCTTTAAACATTTAAAAAAACCCTATTTACTTTACATATAACAATAGTTTAGTTATATATTATAGACTTCTAGAAAGAGACCTTCTAAAAACATTAAAATGTATGACCTGCACGCGAAACCTTACATCAGAGTGAATAAATCAAGACTCGGCGCAGCTCTTCTGAAATGTTGCTGACCCCTGCTCTCGTGCTTGTCGTCACAGAAAAGCAAAGAGGCAGATGGCTCACTTCAGAGCCCCAACCCGACGTGGGGAGATACACACAGCACTCATTCCCCTGGCCAAGAGCTGCCTATTTCCTGTGCAAGACCCTCTGCCAGCAAAAGGACACATTACACCACTGAGAACAGGCTCCCACAGGCAGTGCCCTTCACTACGTCAGCCACTGGTGGGTTGCCGTGCTGTCCTTTCCTTTCAGTCAGCCAGGTTATAATGTGGGCTGAGGAGACTCTCTGGGGAGGTGGGGACAGAGGATCTGACTGTCCTGGGACAGATGGATGCACAATTGGAAATGTCCATGAGGTTTGTTTGTCAATTAAAAAACCCACCCTTTTTGCACTTGAACAGCTATCAGACAGTGTTCCTGAGCAGAGAAGCAAGGTTTAAAGGCAGTGTGAGAGACACAGGCTAATGAAGATACAGGCTTCTTTCTGTTGCTGTTGTGTTGTATCTCTCACACCCTGGAACCTTTATTTCTGTCTGGCTGCAGAGGCCGGTAGCTTCAAATGGTCTGATTATTCCATAATCTTTTAGTCAGCAGCAAATCCTGGATGTGAGCTGTGGACTTCGCAGGGCTTGTCTATGTGGAGACTTAATGTGTGGCAAGGCAGGACGTGAATCTAGAGCGCCCCAGCCGGCTGAGCACTACATGGCTGTGTGAACCCTGCTGCCTCGCACTAGACGTTCCCTAGTGCACTTTGACAGGCTGCTAAACAGCAAGAGGTCAAAGTGTACCAGGGAACTTTTAATGCATGACAGCCTGTTCCAGCCAGGAGAGAGCTCTCCCACCCCCAGCGAGCGGCGGTAGCTTTGCTGGCAGGAGAGCTCTCCGGCCGACAAAGCACTGTTCACACCGGTGCTTTTTGTCAGCAAAACTTTTGTCATTCCAGGTGTGCATGGGCGTGTTTTTCACGCCCCTGAATGACAGAAGTTTTACTGATGGACGTCCAGTGTAGACAGAGCCTTAGTGCCCAGCAGGATGGGGCCCAGGAGAGTCACAGCCCTGCTTGCCACACACTAAGTCTCCACACAGACAAGCCCTGAAGTTCTCCCCACCTCTCAGCAGCCCTTGTTCAGCCCTTACAGGGAGCCTAGGAGGTGACTGGAAAACAAGAATTCCAGTGTGTGACAATTTTTGAAGTTTTGACATTTGTTTTGCATTGGAACAAAACCAAGAGCCACTGGGCTATCATGGCAGTGTTCCTCAAGTTCTCCTGCTGTATAAATAGTTATTGAGCCAGAGAGACTGACTCTAGCTTGGGGGTAGGGCACTCACCCGGGGGTATGGGCCAACCAGATTCAAGACTGTCTGATCAGAGCAGGGACTTGAATCTGGGTCTCGCACATTCCAGCTAAGTGTCCTAACCACCAGGGTATTCTCAGGTGGGTCTCTCTCCTTTGTTTTGACCTCTCCTGGACCTGAGAAATCTTCCTGACAACTTGGTATTTTCCAATGAATTTTTTTTTTAAATTCCCAACTGTTCTCCTAGACATGATCAATGAGACGTAAGATAGATTGTCCAGCATATGCTGCGCATATCTGTGATTAGCAGTATTAACAGGCACTATTGAACACTTTGGCTTGTAATCCTAGTTAATAGGTCTTAGGGTTTGTCCACATGCAGAACGGCACTGGAATTACAGTTGCAATTCACCCCCTCAGTTATTTCAGTTTAGGTCGGTATGTGGACTCTCTTATTTCAGTATGAAAATGTCTACTCCATTGTAATATAAATGAAGTCAACTCCTCACTGACTTAAGTAATTCAGTATAAAGTCACTGTTATCCCAAAATAAGAGCATCCACATTCAGACCTAAACCAAAATAGCGGAGAGGGTGAATCACAACGGATAGAGTGATTCTGGTGTCCATCATGTAGATAAGTCCCAGACTTTCCTGTCTGAAGAGGGGAAGTGGAAGTTTACTCCACTACAGCTCCTAAATGATCCATTGTCCCATTTTCTCTTGACTGCCTAGTTATATTTCAGCAGATAAGTGTCTGTTAACAGAGTCCTACCAGGAAATGCTGTCTCGTGGCCATTAACAGTGGTTCCAGTCAGGTACACTCAGTTTACAAAACGTATGGAGTTGCATGTGTTTTTTCCTTTGGAAAATTAAATATGGTCTTTTTTTTCTTTTTCTTTTTCTTTTTTTCTTTCTTTCTTCAGATCCACTCTGCAGCTCTCTAGGGTGTAACATTTTTAAAAGATTGCCACCATCTGCCTTTTTCCAGCCTTGTGCTTTCTCCTGAAGGCACAGCAGAGAGCAGGAAGTGTACATAAAATTACTCAGATGAAACTGTGAAACTGACAAACCCTCCCACCTTTTTCTTTCCAGTTAATCCGTTAGGCTATTCTGACAGGTGCTATTCCAAGGAACGCCCTGTAGTGCTGACCTGGGTTTGACTGAAGAGGAAGTGCTTTGTCCCACTACTGCTAACACTGTGAGTCACTGGAACGACTCACCTGCAGGCAGTGAGTTACCTGTTTGCAGCAGTGTTTGCTTTGTCAGGGCCTTAGCCTAGTAAGTTGGATATTGCTGCAACGTGCAAAGGTCAGACGAGATGATCGTGGTGGTCCCTTCTGGCCGGAAAGTCTCTGAGTCTATGCTGCACTATCCAGTTTACAGGAGGAGATGTGAAAGGGAAACTCACATACCTTCCTCACAAGAGCAGCAACTGTTTGCACCAAGGCTGTTGACCCACATACCCTACAGCTATTGCAGCTGTTCTCTTCACAATAGGGCTTCTGCTATCAGAGCTATCATCCTATGCAATGTGACATGATATGCATGGAGGGGGAGCAGATGGCAAGGGTTTGTCAATGTACCGGATAGTAGGAGACTGCTGCTTTAAGCAGCATGTGTAATAGTGATCCTGGGGAAGCAAGAGCTCTCTTCAAATCATGGTCAGGTTACACACCCGTCTAGCTGAATGCCTGTGTAGTGTGAGGGCCTCCCTGGTGTAGCTCCGTGGCAGCCGATGAAGTTATCCTAGGGACGAATTGTTCCCTTTGCTTCCTATTCTCCCACTGGGTTTGTAACATTCTTCTAGCAGGTAAACTTGCAGAGGTGCAGTTTGGGTCCTGACAAGCCTCTCCAACAGTGGGTGCTACCTCAGTTCTAGCTTCATCTGCTGAGTCTGCAGAGTGGGGTTGGAATTCGCAGGAGAGCTTGAAGACGGCCCCTTCTTGGTCTAACTGGAAATAAAATGAGAACGCATTTCCTCCTGGCATTTTGGCGCTCCTGTTTCTGTAGCGCACCTACCCAGCACGCTACCCCAGTTCCACTTCTGGGGCCAACTAATGCAGCCCTTTAACTCACTGAACATGGAGGGAAAGAAAGATCTCATTATTACTGCTTGAGCCACTACATTGCTGACTTCCCTGCCACGAATCCTCCCCGAGCCCTTGAACAGGCAGCTCCCACATGCTGGATGGATCTCTCTGAGCCCAGGGCCACATACAGGCTGTCAGCTAGTTTTCGCCATAAAAAACCTTTATGGAAAATCTGCAAGGCTGGGGATAGGGTCCTACCAGCCATTCTGACTTGCTTTCTCCTGAGAGCCCTAGGGACCAGGGAAAATCACTCTTGCCCGTGAGCTGCTACTGCCCAGTGAGAGTTCTGTTTGCATGCAATAAGTGCCTTCTAGCAGAACTTGCCACTCCGTGCTCATTCCAGGACACTGTCAGGGTCATTGTCTGGCTCACTCTACCTGGAAAGTAAATCTCAGCTGTGCAGGTCTGAGTGGGACTGGAGCCTGCATATCTCAGCTAAATAAATTCCCTTGGGGAGGGGATGGTTAGGACCCCCAGAGGAATAGTTTATAAAGCTTTGGACTCCCAGGTCACCAGTTTAACTTCAGTTCACGTTAAAAGTCTTGCCCTCTGGTGGAGGAGTTGTGAAATGAGTGAGTTTGTGGGTGGTCTCAGCCCAGCTTGTAGCAGAGAGGTGTCCTCACTGCAAAAAGCACCTTTCCAGCTGTAGCTAACTGTATTGATTTTGGGGGCCTGCCTCTTCTCCCCCACCAGGGCAGGAGGAACGTGCTTTCCTGCTTTACCTGAGGGCAATGGGGTCCCCACCAATAGCTCTGAAGGATAAAAGTATTTTACCAGTATGTGACTAAGGTGATCCATTCCCTTGCTCTGCAGAACTGCCCTGCTGTTGTTTTACTCGTGGATCTCCTGGCAGGGTGCTTTATTATATGTGGGATGTAGCTGAAACTTTGGATTTGGACTAAAGCAGGGGTCGGCAGCCTCTGACGTGGCTCTCCAGGGTAAGTGCAACCTAATGGCTTAGAAATCAAAAGAGTAAAAAAGAACCCCAAATCCAGTCTTTCTTGAAAAAATCTTATAGTTTTTAGGCCAATCTCGTGATTTTGGTGGCCTGACTCATGACTTTTGAATGCTTTAGTCCGGGGGTCGGCAACCTCTGGCATGCGGCTTGTCAGGGTAAGCACCCTGGCGGGCCGGGCCAGTTTGTTTACCTGCCGCGTCGGCAGGTTCGCCCGATCGCGGCTCCCACTGGCTGCGGTTCGCTGCTCCAGGCCAATGGGGGCTGCGGGAAGCCGTGGCCAGCACATCCCTCGGCCCGTGCCGCTTCCCGTATCCCCCATTGGCCTGGGATGGCCTAAAAACTATAAGATTTTTCCAAGAAAGACTGGATTTGGGGTTCTTTTTTTCTCTTTTGATTTCTAAGCCATTAGGTTGCACGTACATCATCTTTTCAAGTTTTCACCGCAAACACAACGGCTAGGGATGGACTTTTCTTTAATGGAAGCCTAGAGTCTCATTATATCACTTGACTCCATGAGCTGGGGCTTTAAGGGAAATACCAAATATCTCAAGAGCTGGCAACACTGGGTTTTGCTATGCTGTATTTTTTACTTACCCCAGTTTTTTGTATCCTAGTTCTCCTGACTGGTTCCAGTGTATTGTTTGGGAGCCCCCTCCCTTGCGAGGCCCGTTTCACAGGCTGACTGGAAAGCCATGTTACAGCTTCTCTTGGGTGACTTGCTTTACAACCCACTAAAGACTCTACCTTGGGGAGCATGTCGTGTAAAATGTTCCAGACTCGCAATGGGCAGAGTTGCTTTGAAGCCGTAAAAAGTAGCACCTGCCCTCCCCCCCCCTCCATTTCTTTCTGATGATGTCGCTGTATTCTGCAGGACAACTGAGTCAATCACAGGGATGTCGCCCTGAATGATGCTGATATTAGTAAAGTGCTTTGTGGATGAGAAGCACTGTCTGTGTGCTAACCCTTATTTAATAAGGACAAACAAGGAAAGACTTCCTCAGTAACAGGCATTACCTAGCTTCCACTGAAATATAGGCACTCCTATTCCAGCTGATGCTTTGGCCAAGTCCTGGTTGAATAACCAGATGTTGAATAACCAGGTGCTAAGATGGCGGGCCCCAAAGGTGCCTGAAGCCCTTGAGACAGGACAGCAGGGTGCAGCTTGTGCAGCAGCAACACTTCACAGGCTTTCACCATAATCCGCCATGGGTCCCCCCTCCAACAGAGTGATCAAGAGGGGACGGGACTTTTCCATGCCCGCATGCAAATGAAAGGGGTGTGTGTGGGGGGAAATATCCTCTCTTGAAGCTTCAGTTGCATTACTCGTGTGCCATGCACTGCAAAGGAAACAGGCTTATTCTGCTTTAGGGAACCACCAGTGTAAATCTTTAGCAGCAGTCTGTGGGAGTAGCTGGGAGGCTAGTTAGTCACAGAAGGAGCCGATCCCTGAGGCCAGAGGGAAACAGGCAGGGCTGACAGCACAGCCTGGTTACCTGACTGGCAGGGAGGGAAGGCACTAGGCCACGCCCTCCCAGCCAGCATGTCAGGTTCCCCTTTCGCTCTTGGCTTGCACACAGACACACACACACACACACACATGCAGGCTGGTACACACCACAGACACACAGGCAGTGCACTCTCAGGATGCCTTACTAAGCTCCTTGCTTTTAGACTGTGTTTTTTTTATTTTAGCCCATGATATTGTTGCCTTCCAGAGATGGACAGAAGGTAAAAGCCAGTAAGATCCATAAACACTTCCTCCTTGTCCTCCCAGCCGGTCCCACCTCAAAGGAGATGGTAAGTGGTTGCATGCGAAACAGGCTGTGTTGTAACATGTGCAGTGCAGCCCTTGGCTGATTGGTTTTTGCCAGAAGCATGTGAGAGCAGCCTGCAGGGAATGGTTTCCATTCCCAAGGAGAAGCAAACCGGTAGGGAAGGACTGCTGCACGCACCCACCCGGGGAGGGGTGTGCCTGGGCTGTGTGCGACAAACCCTGGCAGCCCACTTTGGGTTTGAAGTGTCTGGGACTGCGCTGGCAGATGTGCCGAGGACTGAGGTACTGGTCCTAATTGTGCCTGGCCTGGAGCAATTGGTTCTCTTATCTCAGGGCTTATTGCAGGAGGGGGAGCAGGAGTGTAGCTCTTAAATTGGCAGCACTGGAGGCATTTGTGGTGTGGTTTCAGTCTCTCTCTTTCTGGGACTCTGAGTTTCAGTTGGCATCACAACTAAGAGGGATTGTTTTCTTGGTTGCCTCACTATCTTGGAAAGGACTTGCTGCCAGAATCTGATTACACCCATTTCAGAAATCCCCTCCACAGCAGATCCTCGCTGTTTCACACCCTAGTTTATCTACAGGTGTGTTTTTACACACATTTTGTTAAACTGGTGTGAACCCCCTGTGGATTCTCTCACATGGGTTTAACCCTGGCTAATTACAGGGCCACTGTTACAGATTCCTTCCCAGTCACACTGGTGAACACATGACGCTAAACCCAGTAAGCGGAGCGTAATGTATTCGCATGTCCACACAGCACTCTGTGCCATTTAATGAATTGCTTTAAAACCTGGTTTAAGTTATACCGGAGCCACTTCTGCATGGAGCCTAGCCCCAGGCATGGTCATTGCTGCTGCTTTCGTCTCCTTGCTCTGCCCGCCATCTGCTCTCAGTGAACTCAGCCCACGTGCAGGGCTCACTCGCCCATGGCTTGCTGCGTGCATGTCAACTTTCTAATTGCACAAAACCGAACACTCTAGCCCCGCCCCTTCCCCGAGGCCCCGCCCCCGCTCACTACATTCCCCCTCCCCCCATGGCTCGCTCTTCCCCACCCTCACTCACTTTCACTGGGCTGGGGCAGGGGGTTGGGGTGCGGAGGGCTCCAGGCTGGGGTGGGGCTGAGGATTTGGAATGTGGGAGGGCTGCAGGTTGAGGCAGGAGGTTGGGGTGTGGGAGGGTGCAGGCTCTGGGGTGGGGCTGGGAATGAGGGGTTTGGGGTGCAGGAGGGGGCTCCAGATTGGGGGGGCTCAGGGCTGGGGCAGGGGATTGGGGTGTGGGAGGGGGTGCAGGCTCTGGGGTGGGGCTGGGACTGAGGGGGTTGGGGGGCAGGAGGGGCTCCAGATTGGGGGCTCAGGGCTGGGGCAGGGATTGGGGTGTGGGAGGGTGCAGGCTCTGGGGTGGGGCTGGGACTGAGGGGTTGGGGGCAGGAGGGGCTCAGGTTGGTGCAGGGGTTGGGGTGTGGGAGGGGTCAGGGCTCTGGGCTGGGGCTGTGGGCTCTGGGGTGCAGGAGGGCTCAGGGCTGGGGCAGGAGGTTGGGGGGTGGGAGGGGGTGCAGGCTGTGGGGTGGGGCTGGGAATAAGGGGCTTGGAGTGCAGGAGGGGGCTCAGGGCTGGGGCAGGGGCAGGGGCAGGGGCTTGGGGGGGCAGGCTTACCTTGGGTGGCTCCTGGTCAGCGGTGCAGCGGGGCTAAGGCAGGCTCCCTGCCTGTCCTGACCCTGCATCACACGCGCCCTGGAAGCAGCCAGCAGGTCTGGTAGTAGTAGGCGGGGGGTGGGGGCAGGAGTGCAGTGCAGAGCCAGTGCTTGGGGTGGGGGCAGCGCGCGGAGACCCCCCACTCCCCCGTCTAGGAGTCGGACCTGCTGGCTGTTTCTGGAGCGCAGCGTGGTGCCAGAACAGGTAGGGAATAGCCTGCCTTAACGCCACAGCACTGCCGACCAGACCTTTAATGGCCCGGCTGGTGGTGCTGACCAGAACCGCCAGGGCATAGGCATCGACTTTCCCTCTGCCTGGTGGGGGCCCCACCCCTGCACTGCCCCCATTCCATCCCTGCCCCACCTGTTATCCGCCTCCTCTCCTGAGTGCACCGCATCCCTGCTCCTCCTCCTCCCTCCCGGAAAGTCCTAAGCGCTGCCAAACAGCTGTTAAGGGGCGGCGGGGAGGGAAGTGAGGAGCAGGGACGTGGCACGCTCGAGGGGGGAGAAGGAGGTGAGGAGGGGGGAGCTTGGCTTCCAGTGGGTGTGGCGCACTCATTAATTTTTCCCTGTAGGTGCTCCAGCCCCGGAGCACACACGGAGTCGGCGCCTACCGGTATGTGCCAGGGTCCCTTTTCGACCGGGAGTTCTAGTTGAAAACCAGACACCTGGTCGTTCTAGACTAAAACCAGGTAATCTCTGGCCTTAGGGCAGTTGCATTGCCAGGGGAGCAGAAGGGCAGCCTGCCTCATGCACTGACCCTTTGGGAGCTGGATTCGGCTTTATTGAGCTGAAGACTCTCCAGTGTATTATTGGGATTATTGGTGATGCTCTGGCAATATATGCAGCACTGAGCAAGGTGCAGGAAAAGTCAGGCCTGACTACGTTTTTAATCAGCAAAACTCCCAGTGAGCTAGCGTTTGCCTGAATAAGGACTCAGCAAAAAACTGACCAGTATTCTCAGGATGTAGCTCATAGTCCCTCTTCTGAGATACTTGAAATGAAATGGGCAGATGCTCAGCTGATGTCAATTGTCATAACTCCATGGAAGTCAACACTGTATAATTACATTAATATCACATTACACCCAACATTGCTTGTCCAGCTTTTCCTTGTTTGCCTATGCCTTCCAATAACTTAACAAGTTCAGTTTGTTGTCAGGAAAACCTTGACAAGCATCAAAGAGAATGTTCCAGGAAACGTGAAAACAAACCAAGACTTCTGGGAAAGCAGAGGAAGTAAAAGCATTGCACAAAGCCTTGAAGAATCCCAAAGACAGGACATGCCAAGGCTCTGAAAAGAAGAGGCTCAACAACTCCAGGAGGTGTCAAGAAAACAAGATCTGAAAATAATATACCAAAAAATTAAGTTGTATGGAAACACCTTCAGGCCAACAATGCAAGCAGCAAGAAAGGTACCAGTGAACTGACTACAAATGTCGACGAGTTGCTGGAAGTATGGAAGGAGCATTTTGACAAAGTGCTGACTCCTGTAGTTCATCCAGATGCAAGCATTCGAGACATGCTAGATGAACAGGGCAGCTTGCAAGACAGAATGGATATCAGCACTGAACCATCCTCAGAAGAAGAAATAGAAAGAGCAGTGAAACAGTTAAAAATGAGAGAGCTGCAGGAACAGACAATATAACATCTGAGCTGCTAAAAGCTGGTGGGACAAGTGCTCTCAAAGCATTAGGAAAAATAAATAAGATGGTATGGGTGCAAGAGAAGGTCCTGGATGACTGGCTAAAGACAACAGTTGTATCAGTTCTGAAGAAAGGAGATCCTGTCAATCTGAATAACTGTAGAGGTATAGGCTGCTGCTGCTTCTTCACATGCTTGCACATGTCCATTCCAATGTAGGTGTGTGCGCGCCCCAACCACAGGTACTGGATTTTTCTTCCTTAGGGGTATCCATTGAGTTGGCTCCAGCACTCTCTAGTGCCACATGCCCATAGCACCAGTATAGGGGCCCCGCTGGCCCCACGTCCCTTTAGTTCCTTCTTACCGCCCATGATGGTTGCTGGACCTCCCCTCATTGCTCAGGCAGTTCTTCCCAGTGGTTTCCTTCTCTTCCCTAGTTCACATAGTTATTGTAGTGTCGTTAGCTTGATAGTTAGTAGTTAGTAGTGTGGCAGAGCTCCGACCTTGTCCCTGTGGGTCCCGTGCTTCCAGGTGGTTTATGCTAGCTTCAGAGGCTCACTGTGACCCTCCACGTAGCCCTTCTCTCTCTAGGGCCAGGGTTACAGTCTGCTGAGCCCTTTTCATCCTAAGCCAGCAAGGAGGTTGGTGAGAGAACTCCCACAGTCTCTGTTGCTCCTACGACCTGTACCAAAACAGTTTAGCCTCCTGTCCTGACAGGGGCCTGACTTCCCCTCCCAGGAGCTGTTCCTGTAGTGGTGGGTTGGGGGGAACCCGGGCCCGCCCTCTACTCCAGGTTCCAGCCCAGGGACCCTAATGGTAGCAGCTGTTGGCAGCCAACCTTCCACTGCCAGAGTTGCTACATTTCCCTGGGCCACTTCCCCACAGCTCTCCTGCTTCTCCCTTCTTCACCCTTACCTTAGGGCTCCCTTAACGATGGTTTGAGGGTGTCTTCATTAACCAGCCCTTCAGCCGCACTTCCTCTCCTCTGGCTCCCTGACCCCCTGCCTGACTGGCGTGCGCCCTTTTATAGTATCAGAGGGGCCTTAGAGTCAGGTGGTGACATTAGCTTAATGGCCTCACCTGACTCTTAGCAGGTTCATTGGAGTCAGGTGTTCTCATTAGCCTGGGGCAGCTCCTGCTCTGGTCAGTCAGGGAACAGAAAACTTTTAATCCAGTGGCCAGTATATCTGCCTTCTGCTACTCTGCTGTTCCCAACTGGCCTGGTCTATCACAGTAGTTAGTGTGTTTGGACACCTTCGCACTTGGTTGGAGAGGCTTGTCTGCTCCCCAGTGCTGGGGCATGCCTCGGTCACTGTGCTTCAAGCCCTGTGCTTTCTGCGGCAGGTCGATGCCATTGAGCGACCTGCAGATGAGCTGTCTCAACTGCTATGGGGAAGCTCACAGGAAAGACCACTGCCAGATCTGCAGGGACTTCAAACCCTGCACCAAGAAAGACTGGGCAGGGAGGCTGAAAATCCTCCTCATGGGGCTGCCCTAAGACCAGCATTGGAGCTGCGCTCAGACTCAGCACCAAGCATTTCAGCTTTGGTGTTGATTGCTCCTCCTGCAGGTCGGGAGTCCTGGCACTGATGATCTTCTCCAGTGCCTAAAAAGAAGCACTGAAAGCACCAGGAGAAAAGTCGATTGTTGGTGCCTGTAGTGAGGCGGCCTGACAAAGTCAAGCTGGCAAGAGGACCGGGATTGAGTGAGACCTGACTCGGACGTCTTTCCCTCCCGGTCACTGCAGCAGCTGGCTCCTTCAGCCTCAGTACCCGCTGACTTTGGGCACCCAGCTCTGAAGGCAGTGCTGCCACCAGAAGTAAGGGTGGTGGAGTATGGCATTGCCATCCTTACTTCACTGCTGCTGGCAGTGGCGCTGCCTTCAGAGCTGGGTGCCTGGCCAGTAGCTGCTGCTCTCCAAAAGCTGACCACGCTCCCGAATACATTCCATGCCCTGAGAACCTCTGGTTTAAAGGGACCATCTATCACAAAGGAAAGCTTGTGATGGCAAGACAGGTCCGAGTCCCCAAGGGGACTGTCTGTGACCCCTGTTAAGGCTGTTGTAGTGCTTGAGGAGTTAACCCTTGGTATTTGGTTGGTGAAATCTAAGTGTAGAACTCACAGCCAGTTTGGAGTTTGTGCCCTCATAGAATCTCAGGGTTGGAAGGGACCTCAAGAGGTCATCTAGTCCAACCCCCTGCTCAAAGCAGGACCAAACCCAACTAAATCATCCCAGCCAGGGCTTTGTCAAGCCTGACCTTAAAAACCTCTAAGGAAGGAGATTCTACCACCTCCCTAGGTAACCCATTCCAGTTCTTCACCACCCTACTAGTGAAAAAGTTTTTCCTAATATCCAACCTAAACCTCCCCCTCTGCAACTTGAGACCATTACTCCTTGTTCTGTCATCTTCTACCACTGAGAACAGTCTAGATCCATCCTCTTTGGAACCCCCTTTCAGGTAGTTGAAAGCAGCTATCAAATCCCCCCTCGTTCTTCTCTTCTGCAGACTAAACAATCCCAGTTCCCTCAGCCTCTCCTCATAAGTCATGTGCTCCAGCCCCCTAATCATTTTTGTTGCCCTCCTCTGGACTCTCTCCTTCCTAACAGTTTGCCCTGAGGTTGGTAGTCATGCTCTTGAGCCACCCAGAAGCTTCATGCTTAGATTGGCTCATTTGCCTTCCTGTTTCTGAGCCTTTTGGATGCTATCAAGTTGTGTGTTCATGCAGCCACAAGGGCTAAAAACTGACTTTATATTTTAATGACAGCCAAAATTCTCACAAAATCACTTTGCATCAGGAGCTGCAGCTTGAAGAAAAACACTCAATATTGTGAGACTGATGGTATAATTGTGAGAGTTAGCAGCAGCAAGGGTAACGAGCTGACACTGTACAATGATCTAGGAGAGAGAGCTGTGCAATTCTCTGGGGCAGTGTCTGAACACTGTGGCTTGCCCAGTGGGAGGTATGCCTCACTGCTAACTCTCCTAGACTATACAGTTTAAAACCCAATCAAAGTAATTTTTAAAAGATAATTGCCATGTTTCTGACTGGACAACCTTTCAAATGAATGCTTCCTGTGCTGAGTGCTTGGGATGCCCTGGGAGCCTTGCTGATAGACAGCAGCGGATGGATATTGTGATGATATTGACTTTAACTGTGAGCGTATAGATCATTGTTGCAACCAAGGTCCTATAATTGCACCAAATCTTGTACAGAGGTCAAGTAGGGTGTCTATGGAAAGGTTGTAATTTGCTAGTTATGATTATGCTGTCTGTATGTTTGTATCATTTTTGTATTTGAAGTTATGAATATTGGCTATGTACTTGTATCTCAGTGTGTTTGATTCTAAGTAGCATCAGTGAAGCGTTTGGTCCGCTTCTTGAGAAAGGACTATTCTGAGTAAGTGCCCAATCAAGAAACACGTAACTGACAATGGACTTTTGGAGACACCAATCCACATCTGAGCTTTCCTGGGAACATGATTTTTGCACAGAAGAACCAAAGGGGTTTCTGCCCACAAGAGAGAGGTATAAAAGGCCCCGGAAGCCTCTCCATTTTATCTTCAGCTGGCTCAGGAGATGGCCTCTCCACCCCAAAGAGATGCCTGAAAGAAACTGGAACAAAGGATTGTAACTACGGGGGGTGGGGGCGGTGAGTGATTGCTGGACCCAGGCCATAAAATCACAACGTTGGTCTGAAAAGGATTGGGCCCAGACTAGGAAGGAGTCTAGTCTGTGAAAGAAGCTAATTGGAACATCTCTGAGGGTGAGATTTCATCTGTAAGCAGTTTCTTACTGTATTAGGCTTAGGCGTGTGTGTTTTTGTTTTATTTTGCTTGGTAACGTACTTTGTTCTGCCTGTTATTCATTTGGGGTTTAGGCTCTCAGAAAGACTGAATACTGGGTGCTGGGAAAGTCTCTGTTAACTCAGAAGCTCCTGGGCTAAGTGAATCTTAGTTTCTGTGAACTGCAGGGGGTGTGGTCCAACCTCTTGGTCTGTGCTGTAGCCAACTGGTGTGTCTAGCTCAGCAAGACGGGAGTGGAGGGACGCCTTCTCTGGCAGGGGAGTTTGTTCTCAGTGGTATCCCAGCACATCTACTGACAGTCTTGAGGGCATTTCTGTGACCCAACCCATCACAGATATGTCTGTCTTGTTATTGTCCATCACATCTGCTGTGGGCACATGAGCATGTGTGATTGTTGGAGTTCTTGGCCTGCTGTTTGACATGTTGGTAGTGAGCATCACAAAGCTTAGAGGCTGAGGAGGGCTCCCCAGGTGGCACTGGGCACACAGATGAGGTTTCAGAAGATTTGTAGACGCCTCCCTTCAAACGTTGGCTGCGAACTTCTGTGCTGTTACACCTTCCTCTCTCAACATTCATCTCCCACTATCATGTGGCACTGCAGGTGAAAGGGTTGACAGCTCTGAAGACACTGGAGAGCCTGGCCATTGGGTACCTTCCTGAAAGGCCTGTTGTAGTCGACTGTAGGTTTAGAAGCACTTTCCTGCTGGTTGCTGTGTGGCAGGAGTAAAGTGCTAGTGCTGCTGATGCAGCAGGTTTCCTGTGAGGGGTGCTTCTGAGATGGGCTACTGGGAAAGTCTGTGAAGGAGCCAGGGCTGGGATGGTCAATTCCAAGATCAGAAGAACCATTGTGATCATCTAGTCTGACCTGTGTAGCACATAGGCCAAAGACCTTCCCCAAGTAATTCCTAGAGCAGAGCTGTTAGGAAAAATAGCCAGACTTGATTTAAACATTGCCAGTGATAGAGAATCTCCCATGACTCTTGGTAGATTGTTCCAGTGGTTAATTATCTTCACTGTCAGAAGTGTATTCCTTATTTCCAGTCTGAATTGGTCTAGCTTCAATTTCCAACCATTGGTTCATGATATATGGTGGGAGAGAGGCTGAGTTTGCTTAGCCAGGTATTTATGTGGAATATTGTCTAGTGAGGATTATTCCTGGTGAAAGTCCTGGGGGCTGGTGTCAAACTGGAACAAGGAGATGGTGGCTTGGGTCCTGGGTTACTAATAACATTCTGGCGGTTTAAAACTGAATGCACCTTAAAAACCAGCCCTATTGAAGCCAATGGCAGAACTCTACTGGACTTCTGTGGGCCAGGATTCACCCTGAATTTACTTGTACACTTATGTTGATTGCATTGCACGCACCCTGTGCAGGAAAGCTAGAGTGCCACTTTCACTCGGTGTTTGTTTTGTGCCACTTTCACCCTCTGGCCCTCATGCATGAGAAAATGCTTTTGTGCAGCAGGAGGATCTTCACACTGGACATAGTTTGTACTATTGTCACACTTCCATGGGAAGAATAGCTTTGATGGGGGTGTCTAGTGCCTTTGAGCAGGGTTGGGTGTTACCATTCTTGGGTTGTATTCACTGCCTGAGATTTACTTGATTGCCTGTTTTCAATTGGACAGGTCAGTCCCATGGTGTCTCACTATCCATGCACAGAACTGGGCCAATATCAATGTGCTATGGACTCTTATTCATCTTACCTGGTCACTGTTTAAAGTACTGTGCAATCCTCTGACAGACGGGTGCAGAATAGCTGCTGGCCTTACAAAGGAATGAATGTCTCTGTTCCTATTGGGTTTATTAATCTCTCTCTTCCCTTTTAGTGGTAAAACCCAACTTTCAGGCCTCAGTGAATGGAGGGTTCCCCAGCCTATGATCTAGGTGCTTGGGATCAGAGGGAGGGACATTCCCTTTGGCAATATCATCATTCATCATCATTCATGCCCGTCACCCCAACCGGGGTATGGGCCGCCAACCACAGATCTCCAGAGTCTTCTATCCTGGGCCATTCGCTCTAGCTGGTTCCAGGTATAGTGAAATCTAATGAGAGAGGGAGACATTGCTGTGACGTTGCATTCCATACGATTTTATGAAAATATGCTAATGAGCGTGAATATAATGCAACTGGAATATGCTTCATGCAAAAGGTCTCTTGTAAGATATCATTACAAAGCTTATAATCCACTAAGTGTATTCATCCTATTTGTATGAATGTATCATTCTTGTTTCTGAAACTAGAAATATGAAATATAACTCTGAGGTTCTATTGTAATTATGCAAAGTGTGGGTCATTAATGGTGGCTTGGAATCTTGATGGCTCCCATTAGCCAGGACAATTAACTTTAGATGGCTCTGTTTACTTGCAAGCCTTCCTGTGACTCAGGCTGGGAATAGTGAAGGCTTGGGGGTCTCACAGGACACTGGTGCTGGAATCCTTCTTAAACCTGGTGCTTTTCCATTTAGAAGGAGGGATGGAGACCCAGAGAGAAAAAACATTCCTGCCTTGTGCCAAAGCTATAAAAGGGGGTGGAACAGAACAAAGGGGGGAGCAGTCATGAGAAATTCCCTAGCTACCACCTGAACTGGAACAAGGGCTGTATCAGGGGAAAGGATTGGGCCCTGACTAGAAAGGAATCCAGTCTGTGAAAGAAGCTTATTGGAACATCTCTGAGGGTGAGATTTCATCGGTATTCAGTTTCCTACTGTATTAGGCTTAGACTTGCATGTTTTATTTTATTTTGCTTGGTAACTTGCTTTGTTCTGTCTGTTATTACTTAGAACCACTGAAATCCTACTTTTTATATTTAATAAAATCACTTTTTGCTTATTACAGAACCCAGAGTTAGTGACTAATACCTAGGGGAGCAAACAGCTGTGCATATCTCTCTGTCCGTGTTATAGAGGGCAGACAATTTGAGTTTACCCTGTATAAGCTTTATATAGAGTAAAACTGATTTATTTGGAGTTTGAACCCATTGGGAACTGGGTATCTGGGTGCTAGAGACAGGAGCACTTTCTAAGCCGTTTTCTGTTAAGACTGCAGCTTTGGGGGATGTGATTCAGACCCTGAGTCTGTTTTTGCATCAGGCTAGTGCGTCTGGCTCAACAAGGCAGGGTTCCGGAGTCCCAAGCTGGCGGGGAAAATGGGCTCAGAAGTAGTCTCAGCACATCAGGTGGCCGTCCCAAGGGGGTCTCTGTGACCAAACCCGTCACAATTGCTTTCCCAGCATTACAGCAGGAGAGATGAGCTGTGTAGTGCCAGGTGGTGCTGAGGTCAACCTGAGAACATCCAGTGGCCTGGGTCGGTGCCATTTAGATCCACCCATTGCAGGCCTCATGTATAGCTGGCAGCAGGGAGA
The DNA here is from genome assembly GCF_016161935.1 of Mauremys reevesii. Lineage (NCBI taxonomy): Eukaryota > Metazoa > Chordata > Testudines > Geoemydidae > Mauremys > Mauremys reevesii. Next base: position 130,388,942 of record NC_052628.1, read on the forward strand.
GAGGCAGCAGGCAAGTCACTCCTAATCATAGAATATCAGGGTTGGTAGGGACCTCAGGAGGTCATCTAGTCCAACCCCCTGCTCAAAGCAAGACCAGGAGGGTGTGTGTGTGTGTGTGTTATAGGAGGAACACAACACCTGACATCTCTTGCCACTGCAAGGGCTCTCAGGTGGCCAGTCCCCTTGCAGGTGAATACTGGAGTGATTTGGCTTCTTTCCAGGAGAGCACAGTGCTGTGTCTGCTGAGCTGCTGGCAGTTTGATTTCGGGTGTGGCTGTAGGGCTGGGCTTGGCTGACTGCGCTGGTGGCCTCGGGAAGAGCTTGGGGGTGGGGCGAGATAAGATAAAGGGAGACGGGCCCATGAGTGGTCTGAAAGGGGAAATGGGGTTGGGGGTGGTGGTGGTGTCACAAAATAGAGGAGAGGGAAATAGCTCCAGGGTTGTGTGCGCACTGCCCGCAGGTCAGGACCAGATGTTCTGGAGACAGATGTGTACTGGGGCTGATTGCATTGCAGGTGTAAGCAGGCATGAGTCAATGGGAGGCGCTGGGCTGAATTTCAAACCCACGCCAATGTCCAATAGCAAGGGAATGGTCCCTGCCTCACTATCTGTCTTGTGTTTTGACTGCTGCAGATGTCATGGCACCCTCAGTACCGGAGTTCCAAGTTCCGCCATGTGTACGGCAAGCCTGCTAGCAAGGAGAAGTGCTACGACTGCGTCCCCATCACCTGCAGTGTGCACGACAACCACTTCTGCGCTGTCAACCCCCACTTCATTGCTGTTGTGACAGAGTGTGCAGGGGGCGGGGCTTTCCTCGTGATACCCATCCATCAGGTGAGCAAGGCCAGCAGGGCACCGGGGGCATGGGCTGCCCCGTTTCCTGACAGCCCATGCTGGAGTGGGAAGGGGGAGCTGCAGGGATCCCAGATGGTCGTGATGGCAATGGGAAGGCTTGGTTATTGCAGCCGCCTGTTTTTCAAAATGCCTGGTAGGACCAGAGGCTCTTTGGGACAGGGACCATCTGTTACATGTTTGTACGGGTACAGCACCTGTCACAGTAAGGGTCTGCATGTCTGTCCATCCATCCTAGTGTTTTATCCTGATGCTCATCACCACGGCGTCTGGGTGTCTTCCATGCCTCTGGGAGCAACTGCAAAACTATAATAAATAACCGTCAGTCGTAGAACGGGAGAGAGCAAATTGCTCTGTAATTACATGGTTCTAGCTTTTCTTCACAGACAAGGAGCCTTTTCGGCCTCTGAACTAACCCTGATTAAAGACTAGAGGAGACTCCGTGGTCTTGCAGAGCAGTATAGGCCCCTGATCCTCCAAAGCACTGAAGCACATGCTTAGCTTTAAGCACATGATTTTAGTGGGACTATTCATGTTCTTAAAGCTAAACCCTTGCTTCCGAGTTTGCTGAATCAGGGTCTGGAGCATGACAACAGACAGGAGAGGAGTATTGGACATTTATTTATTTAGATCCCACTTGGGGAGAGTTAAGCACATGCGTAATAGCTGTCCTGCATTCCTGTATTCAACTTGCTTTAGACTTTAGCATGGGAAGAGAGGGCTCGTGGTGCCTGGACAGCACATCACAGCGCCTGCGCAGGGGCCGGAACAGAGGGGGCCAAGGGGCCGTGGCCCTCCCACTTTTGAAAGTGGATGGGCCTAGATTGTCCACTTTTCGCCACAGTCACAGCCCCCTGCCCCTCCTCTTCCCCTCGAGGCCCCACCCACCAGCCAGGCTGGAAGCTGGAGCCCAGTCCAGGAAGCCGGGGCAGCTCTGGGGAGCCACCCCCCCCCCCACCTGCCCGGGGTGGGGTGGGGGCCCAAGAACAGCCCCCTGCCCATGTCCCCGCCCAGGGCAGGTGGAGGATCCAGGGCTCCCCACAGCTGCCTGCTGGTCTTTTACCCTGACCCAGCTCCGGGTTCCAGCCTGGCCAGGGGGTGGGGCCTTGGGGGCCGCAGAGCCGCAGCCGGGCCATGGTAAGTGCTGGTTGGGCAGCTGTAGACCCTCCACCTGCCCAGGGCGGGGAGCCTAAGGGGCGGGGACACGGGGCGGGGGCTGCTCTCAGGTCCCCCCATCCTGGACAGCAGTTTTAAATAAATATAAGGAAGCACTTCATCACACAACGCACAGTCAAGCTGTGGAACTCGTTGCCAGGGGATGTCGTGAAGGCCAAAACTATAGCTGTGTTCAGAAAAGAACTAGATCAGTTCATGGAGGACAGGTCCATCAATGGCTATTAGCCAGGATGGTCTGGGATGCAAAACCATGCTCTGGGTGTCCCAAAACCTCTGACTGCCAGAAGCTGGGACTGGACAACTGGGGATGAATGACTTGATAAGTGCCCTGTTCTGTTCATTCCCTCTGCCATATGCCAGGGTGCAATCCAGACCAGCGAGGGGTTGTCATCACCTGACCTGCAACCTTGGATGCCTCACAGTGCTTTGCTGCTGTAGTTCCCAACCTGGGAAATGCACAAACTGCCAGACAGCATGCAGGTCACCCCGAGTCTCAGGGTAGAGCTGCAGTCCCTGGTCCAGCAATTCTGACCTGAGCAGCCTGTCAGCAACACCCCAGCCATACTCTGGCTTCCAGCAGCCTTGGTTACCCACTTGCAGGGTGACTCCACCACATTCCTAGTCCCTGATTTCCCCCAAAACATGCCCTTTGCTGGACAGTTCAGATATTAGAAGGCCAGAGTTTGCGACTTTAACTGGAGTTACCCAAACAGCTCTGGATTAGTTTAGATTAAAAAAATAAAACAAGTTTATTTAATTACAAAGAACTAGATCTTAGGTGAATACAAGTATAAGGCATTAAAGTCAGAAAAGGTTACAAGAGAAATAAAGATAAAATGCTTCCTAGTTACTAAAACTTAACAAACTAGACTTGGTTCAAGGTAAAAGCCTTACCACGGGTTCCCAGTAGCATCGCTGACCAAATTTTCAGGCCAGGCTCACTCCCGAAGTCCAAGGGCTGGTTCCTTTGTCGTGTTAGATGAAAGAGAGAGAGGGGTAGAGAGGGATACATTGGGGTGTTCTTGCCCCTCACTTTTACAGTCCAGTCCTCCTTTGAAGTGGATTCTCCGGAGGATTACCCTCGATGCAAAGTTTATTTGAGAAGTCAGGAAGGCAATGTGGAGTCTGGGAGTGAAGGGGGCTCCTTGCTCTTTCTTCTTCCCTGTGTATGGTGAAAAGCAGATTTTCCTTGGATCCTGCCACTTCCCCCCCCTTGCTGTCTCAAGGACTTTGCTTACTACTTATATGTAAACTGAGGTAAATACACACTCCTTTGTTTAGGTTAGACCTGTGCTTTTACCTAGTCAGGGCTGTGTGGGCTTGAACATGTGCTAACATCATCATACAGAGGGAATTCATAACTTGACATATAACGTTGCTACATAAATTTACCATCCAATAATTGACGCAAGTTTTTTTCAAATGATACCTCACGAGGCTTATTTTATACAAAGCTTTTTACAGGGGTGTGTCTGGTGTGCATACAGGAGTGCGTTCGGTCATGCTCTCAAGATTCTGGCACTGGCCACTGTCAGAAGACAAGATACTGGGCTAGATGGACCAGTGTCTGACCCAGTCTGGCCGCTCTCCTGTTCGCTACTGACTCACTTTCCTGTGTTCCATTAGCAAGGGTTGGCACTGAGCTGTAGAGTCTTCCTGATGCCCTTTGTCTGCAGTCAAACCCATCCCAGTCAACTACAGCCCCCTTGTGATGAGAGCCAGGAATCGGGCTGCTCCTTACTCATTCTTACCATTTGGGGCGTGGTCCGTGGCTTCAGGATGGTGCCCTGTTCCTTGGCAGGGCTCAGTCATCACAAGGCTTTTCTCCTGAAGGGGCTCAGTGGGAGTGTGGCAAGGCAAAGACGAGCAGCAGATCTGTACTGACGCAGCTGTGCCGCTGTAGTGCTTCTGGTGAAGATGCTCTAAGTTCTCCCGTCAGCTTAATAACTCCACCGCCGTGAGAGGCGGTAGCTATGTCGGCAGGAAAAGCTCTCCCGTCAACACAGCGCCGTCTACACGGGGGTTAAGGTTGGTATAACTACAGCACTCAGGGGTGTGGATTTTTCACATCCCTGAGCGAAGTAGTTCTACTGAAGTAAGTTTGTAGTGTAGGCCTGGCCTGAGCTAAGGAGGACATGGCTTTAAGGGTGAGCATGGACCCATTTCCAGTAAACTGAGCACTGTGGATCTTGCTACGTGAGGTGCCAAAGCTCAGGTCTTGTGGGGCCAGCCTACATGGAGACGACCTGCTGTTCTGTGGCCAAATGTAGCCTTTCTGAGCTAACAGAGACTTGCTGTTCTTTTCAGACAGGCAAGCTTGATCCTCACTACCCCAGGGTGTGCGGGCACAGAGGAAATGTCCTGGACATCAAGTGGAGCCCCTTTGATGACTTTGTAATCGCTTCCTGTTCTGAAGATGCCACTGTAAGTTTCCCGGCTCGCTCTGTGTCACTACTTCGTTAATGCTCTTGGTTGGGAAAGAAATACAAAGTACCATGCAAGAGCCTCCGTGAGAGGGTCTCCTCTAACTGAACAGGGCTAACAAGTGTTGTTCTTCCACAAAGTCGCTCCTCATTACACTCAAGTGGGGGTTCCGCCTGAGCAAGCACTAATGATCCAATTGTGAGACATTGAACATTTACGTTTGAAAACAAGCGAGGGGGGAAATCAGCTCCATGTCTGTGCAGAGCTCAGAACCCTGTTTCCACACAGATGTGGCCGCACATATTGCAAAATCTGTGGTAGAAGGATGCTCTGCTGTAGATGCATTTGTGGTGTGGTCAACTCTTGGGGATTGTTCCTTCTCTCGGCTACTCTGTGGAATCACTCTGGATTAATACAAGTAGAAGGGAGGTCAGAATCTGGCCCAAGCAAACACACAAGGCTAGAGTCTGTCCCCCGCTTATTCCCATTGATTTGCACAGTATTCCACGAGGAGCCCCACTGAAACAAATGGAACCACTCGAGGAGTAAGGTACTACTAGGGACATTCAACAAAATTAAAAGAGGGTTTGGCAAATTCAAATCCAATAAAAGGCAATACTTTTTCACACAACACGTAATTAGCCTGTGGAACGCACTGTCAGGAAGATGTTGAGGCCAAGAATTTAGCAAGATTCAAAAGGGACTGGATGCTTATATGAAGAACAAGAATAGTCAAAGTTACAAGAGTTAATGCTAACACATATTTTGGAAGAGATATTAAACCTGCTGCTTTGGGGTTTAAACCACACTCTAACCATTAGGGATTAGGAGGACTCCTTCATGGTGGGGGTGCAGGCAGTGGTGTGGGGTGGTGGCACTTTTCTCTGAAATATCTGGGACTGACTGAGACAGGATACTAGGTTAGGTGGGCCTTGGGCCGGGTTTACCCAGGCAATTCCTGTGCTTCTTAAACTAAACCCCTTTCAGAAATTAATTTGGTCCATGTTTCCAAATTGATGCGTTGAGTTTTCTTTGTGCAATTAACATAACACACTCATTAAGGTTTTCCATATCCAGTGAACAATCCTGCACTTTCAATACAAATTATTTTTGTTCCTTCTTGTTTTGTTTTTCCTCCTAAAATAAGTAAAGTTTCCACAAGATGGCGCATGGGGATGCAACAGGCAGCAGATGCCTTGACACACTACTGCCCCTGCCTCTGCGCATGGGCAGAGTTCTCAGCGATGTAGAAGTCATTGTCCTGCTCTACTCAGCACTGGTGAGGCCCCAGCAAGAGGAGAGCAACAAAAATGATAAAATGTTTAAAAAGAACCTGGCATAGGAGGAAAGGTTGAAAAACGTATATGTAGTCTTGAGAAAAGGAGACTGAGGGGGGACCTGATAATCTTCCAGTATGTTAAGGGCGGTTATAAGGAAGACTGTGATAATTGTTCTCCATGTCCACTGGAGATAGGACAAGAAGTAACAGGCTTAATCTGCAGCAAATGGAGCTTTAGGTTACTATTAGGAAAAACTTGGTAATTCTAAGGGCAGTTAAGCTTTGGAACAGACGTCCAATGGAGGTGACGAAGTCCCCATCGTTGGAAGCATTTAAAAACAATTTGGACAGGGATGGTCTAGCTTCACTAGATCCTGCCACAGCACAGAGGGTGGGATTAGCTGATGTCTCGAGGTCCCATCAGCCCAACATTTCTATGATTCTATGTGTTTTACACACACAACCAAGACACAAGAGCTGCATTGCTGCATGCACTACAGGTCTGTGGAAACTAAAATATTTTTTCTCAGTCTGGCTGAAATTGACTGAAGGACCAGGGAGAAGAGAGGTGTGAGAGAGAGACCCATGAACCTCATTTGTCCTGCCAAATGCCACCCCCGAAACACAGAGCCAGTGTTGCAGGTTGTGACGTTCCCCTCTGATGTTATCTGGACCAGTGATCTGCTAGGTCACTCCAATCCTTGACTCTGGGAGCCAGCCTGACCCTGCTCTGCTGTGAGAACCCCACTCCTGGGCTGGTCACACACAGCCTCTGGCATGGAAGCTGCTCCTTGGATTGTGCAACCGAATGACACCAGCCAATATCTCCAGTCCCAGACACAACCCTAGGAACCTCCATCTTGCAGTGTCCAGTTATGCCCGCTGGACGCTGCACGTTTATATGAGTTTATCAGTTTAACAAAGAAATTGATATGTACCAGGTTTGTTATCCCAAGTGGAGTCTCTGACACAGGGCATGACTGCAGAGGCTGGTCCCCGCGTGCTGGACTGCCTCCGGCTGCCGACGCGGGCCGCGGACGCGGCTTCGCGCTGGTCATGCATGCTGGCGGAGGGGAGCCGAGCAGCCCGCGCCGCGCCCCCGCGCCGCCGCAGTGCCGGCGGCAGGGTCGTCCGGGCTCGGGTGGGGTGGACCCCGCAGGCGACTGCGGCAAGGTCCGCCGCCCAGCCTGCCGCCCCGGCTGCAGCGGCAGGATGAGCTGGGGCCCCAGCCTTAGGCACCAGCTTGTTTTGCTGGTGCCTAGAGCCGCCCTTGCTCTGACATGCTTCAAACCAAACGCACTGCTTCAGGTAGAACAAACAAACAGATTTATTAACTTTAAAGAGATTTTAAGGGATTATAAGTCAAAGCGTAACAAGTTGGATTTTGTCAAATGAAATAAAAGGAAAACGCATTCTAAGCTGATCTTAACACTTTCAGTGCCCTTACAAACTTAGATGCGTCTCACCACAGGTGTCTGGCTGCTCTTCAGCCAGGAGATCCCCTTTGATCAGCTCTTCAGTCGCTTGGTGGTGATGTCTGTAGATGGAGGTGGAAGAGAGCGAGAGCGCGAGCATGGCAAACGTCTCTCCCGTTTATCATGTTCTTTCCTCCCTCTTGGCTTTGCCCCCTCCCCCAAAGAGTCAGGTGAGCATTACCCAAAAGAAGGGGTGTGATTCACTCAAAAGTCCAACAGATCCTTTTGTTGCTGCCTAGGCCAGCATCCTTTGTTCCTGTGAGGCTGGGCGGGGTTTGTCCCATACCTGCCCTGATGAGGTGTGAACTGCCCCTCTGCTCTTGGAGAGTTTTTGCCTGGATTTATTTTAAGCCATGATGATATAAGTTCATGTATATCATTACGAGGCTGAAAATGGAACCTATAACAGTACTGTAACAACAATTACTATAACATCACTATAACAATGCTCAGTGCATTATGAGCCTTCTGAAGACACCCAACATGGCAAACTTTGCATTGGATACCACACAATCATTTTATAAAGATTAACATGAGGGTGTAAAGTGTTCCGTTGAGATACAGAACGTCACACAGGTGCTTGGGGCATTGCCCTTGGTTGTGGTGTGTTTGTGCCTGGTTGTTTTTTACTGAGAGTTTCAGCAGCGACAATGTTCAGATATCCAGCTCTCCCACATAACAAAGAGGTGTGAAGTAATTAGAAATGCATTCGAATGGTATCTCTCTCTCACATTGAAGTTCAGGATTCCATAGTGTTTTCCTTCCTATCCCGCACTACCCAGTCCATGTTGCGATGGGTCTCTCCCTGCCAACGTTCCAAGTGCTCAGCTTCCACTGCCACGGATGGCAGCTTCGCACAAAAACCAAAAGCCGGATCTGAGCCTGAATGGATAACCAGGGAATGCTAAATGCCTCCTCAGACATTTCAGCTTATGCCAGATCTTCTATTTCACGTTTTTTTTCTAAAAGCTGTCTGGGAGGCCAATTCAAATGCATATAGCTCCAATTCATACTCCTGGGGGAATTCTGTGCCAAAATATAAAAAATTCTGCATACAACATTTTAAAATTCTGCATATTTTATTTGCCAAATAACACTATATAATCACGCCAGTTTCAATTATTTTGTATTTATTTCAAAATACTGATCAGCAACTCTGTCTGTAACAATACAGACACAAAAAAATCCCCCAGGAGTAGAGTGTTAAGGAAACCCCTATGACAACCCAGTTCCTATTTCTCCGCCCCCCTCCCCACCAGAGCCCAGCAGGGGGGCCAGACAGCCACACCCCCTTCCCCAGAGCCCAACTGCAGGCCCCCTCAGCCCAGACACCTGCACCCCCTACCCACCAGAGCCCAGCTGTGCCCCCCTCCCAGCCCAGACACCCAGACCCCCTGCCCCCCAGGGCCCAGCTGCAGGACGTCCCCCAGCCCAGACACTCGCATCCCCCACCAGAGCCCAGCTGCACCCCCCCAGCCCAGACACCCACTCCCTACCCCCAGAGCCCAACTGTGGGTCCCCCCAGCCCAGACACCTGCACCCCCTACCCACCAGAGCCCAGCTGTGCCCCCAGCCCAGACACCCACTCCCTCCCCCAGAGCCCAACTGTGGGTCCCCAGCCCAGACACCTGCACCCCTACCCACCAGAGCCCAGCTGTGCCCCCAGACACCCAAACCCCTGCCCTCCAGAGCCCAACTGTGGGCCCCCTCAGCCCAGACACTCATGTCTCCTCCTGACCAGAGCCCAGCCACAAGCCCCCCCAGCCCAGACACTCATACCCGCTCCCCACCAGAGCCCGGGATCCAGAAGGAGAAACAGTGTGATGTTGGGTCCCAGGCTTGTACAGAGTTTCCTGCACACCCCCTTCTCCCTTCATGGCATGCTGGATACTGCAGCTCCCTCCCCTGCTCTCCCCCAGCACTGTCTTCTATTTGCAAGTTGGGCTCTGTGGGTCCTGCTGTCCCCTGGTGGCAGCCAGCAGCTCTGTAGCCCATTTCTGTGGGAGGAAATGGACATTCTGCGCATACATAACATGCATTTCTGCACAAATTCTGCATTGCGCAATGGCACAGAATCCCCCCAGGAATAAATTCAGTGCCCACTGAAATAAATGGAATGAATTGGTTATTGGATCATCTCTGCAATGAATAGGCAATTTCTGCCAGTGTGGCCTGCCTCTGTATGGAGGGTGAAGAGGAGAACCATAAGAGTTTGTGGTCATGAAAGGGGGTCAATTTTACAGATTTGCTGAGGTGTCAGTTAGACTTTAAAGCTGAAATCTAATAAGCCAGATTTGCCAGTTGGATAAATGTTAGAGCCAATATTAGAATGGAACCTAACATAATGCCTTTTTATTGAGTCCAGGGATCACTAGCTTACCAATTTAATGCTAGGTTCTTTTCAGGTCAACTTTTAACTTGAATAATTTTTAAAATCAGGACACTTGCTTATTCTTAACTAATCAACAATTTATAATTCAACCAGAACCACATCAATATACAATCAACAGTTCACCAATCAAGTGTAGACAAAACCAATATTCTAGTTATGTACTGCTTGAAGCAATACACTCTTACAGCGGTTTTCAAACTTTCTTTCTGGCGACCCAGTTGAAGACAATTACTGATGCCCCGACCCAATGGAGCTGGGGATGAGGGGTTTGGGGTGTGGGAAGGACTCAGGGCTGGGGCAGAGGGTTTTGGTGCGAGGGCTGCGGGGTGGGGACAGGGATGACGGGGTAGGGGGGCTTAGGGATGGGGCAGGAGGTTGGGGCATGGGAGGGGGTCAGGACTCTGGGCTGGAGGTGCAGGCTCTGGGGTGGTGCCAGGGATGAGGGGTTTGGGGTGCAGGAAGGGGCTCCAGGTTTGGGGGGGCTCAGGGCAGGGAATAGGGGTGCAGGGTTGGGGCACGGCCTTACCTCGGGTGGCTCCCGGTCAGCGGTGCAGCAGGGTTGCTAAGGCAGGCTAATCCCTAAGTATTCTGACACCGCACTGCGCCCCAGAAGCAGCCAGCAGCAGGTCCGGATTTTAGGCGATGCACAAGCAGCTCTGTGTGGCTCTCGCCCGCAGGCACTGCCCGCTCCCCAGTGCGGAGCCAGTGCTCGGGGAGGGGGCAGCACACGGAGCCCTGTGGCCCCCCCGCCCAGGAGCTGGACCTGCTGCTGGCCGCTTCCGGGGCGCACGCGGTGTCAGAAGAAGGTAGGGACTAACCTGCCTTAGCCAGGCAGCATCGCCGACGGGACTTTTAACGGCCCAGTCCGTGGCGCTGACCAGAGCCGCCACGACCCAGTACGAGGTCGCGACCTCCAGTTTGAAAACCACTGGTCTAACAAGCAGCTGTCAAAGACTGAAGTTGAAGCTCAGTGGTTACACCAAGGAACAGTGGAAATCACCAAGTTTTCTTATTATGTTTACTTATGTATCAGTTCTTTATAGATTCATAGATTCCAGGACTGGACGGGACCTCGAGAGGTCATTGAGTCCCATCCTCTGCCCTCATGGCAGGACCAAATACTGTCTAGACCATCCCTGATAGACATTTATCTAACCTACTCTTAAATATCTCCAGAGATGGAGATTCCATAACCTCCCTAGGCAATTTATTCCAGTGTTTAACCACCCTGACAGTTAGGAACTTTTTCCTAATGTCCAACCTAAACCTCCCTTGCTGCAGTTTAAGCCCATTGCTTCTTGTTCTATCCTTAGAGGCTAAGGTGAACAAGTTTTCTCCCTCCTCTTTATGACACCCTTTTAGATACCTGAAAACTGCTCTCATGTCCCCTTTCAGTCTTCTCTTTTCCAAACTAAACAAACCCAATTCTTTCAGCCTTCCTTCATAGGTCATGTTCTCAAGACCTTTAATCATTCTTGTTGCTCTTCTCTGGACCCTCTCTAATTTCTCCACATCTTTCTTGAAATGTGGTGCCCAGAACTGGCCACAATACTCCAGCTGAAGCCTGTCCAGCGCTGAGTAGAGCGGAAGAATGACTTCTCGTGTCTTGCTCACAACACACCTGTTAATGCATCCCAGAATCACGTTTGCTTTTTTTGCAACAGCATCACGCTGATGACTCATATTTAGCTTGTGGTCCACTATAACCCCTAGATCCCTTTCTGCTGTATTCCTTCCTAGACAGTCTCTTCCCATTCTGTATGTGTGAAACTGATTGTTCCTTCCTAACTGGATCACTTTGCATTTGTCTTTGTTAAACTTCATCCTCTTTACCTCAGACCATTTCTCCAATTTGTCCAGATCATTTTGAATTATGACCTTGTCCTCCAAAGCAGTTGCAATCCCTCCCAGTTTGGTATCATCTGCAAACTTAATAAGGGTACTTTCTATGCCAATATCTAAGTTGTTGATGAAGATATTGAACAGAGCCGGTTCCAAAACAGACCCCTGCGGAACCCCACTTGTTATACCTTTCCAGCAGGATTGGGAACCATTAATAACTACTCTCTGAGTATGATTATCCAGCCAGGTATGCACCCACCTTTATAGTAGCCCCATCTAAATTGTATTTGCCTAGTTTATCGATAAGAATATCATGCGAGACCGTATCAAATGCCTTACTAAAGTCTAGGTATACCACATCCACCGCTTCTCCCTTATCCACAAGACTCGTTATCCTATCAAAGAAAGCTATCGGATTGGTTTGACACGATTTGTTCTTTACAAATCCATGCTGGCTATTCCCTATCACCTTACCACCTTCCAAGTGTTTGCAGATGATTTCCTTAATTACTTGCTCCATTATCTTCCCTGGCACAGAAGTTAAACTAACTGGTCTGTAGTTTCCTGGTTTGTTTTTATTTCCCTTTTTATAGATGGGCACTATATTTGCCCTTTTCCAGTCTTCTGGAATCTCTCCCGTCTCCCATGATTTTCCAAAGATAATAGCTAGAGGCTCAGATACCTCCTCTATTAGCTCCTTGAGTATTCTAGGATGCATTTCATCAGGCTCTGGTGACTTGCAGGCATCTAACTTTTCTAAGTGATTTTTAACTTGTTCTTTTTTTATTTGATCTTCTAAACCTACCCCCCTCCCATTAGCATTCACTCTCTTAGGCATTCCTTCAGACTTCTCAGTGAAGACCGAAACAAAGAAGTCATTAAGCATCTCTGCCATTTCCAAGTTTCCTGTTACTGTTTCTCCCTCCTCACTCAGAAGTGTGTGGCCAAATATTTGCTGCTTGCTGTGTTTGATTGTTTAAAGAAACAATAAAAAAATTCTGCTTTAAAAACTTTTCAAAACTTTTGAACCACCTCAGCTTGTGACCAAATGCCTGAGCCCATCCAGTCAGAGATTTTTCCAGGTTTCTGATACTCTGCTGGCTTCCTTGACTCATATCTGTCTCCATAACTTTGGGTTCATTTAGGTTAGAACATAAGAACTGGGTCAAATCAAAGGTCCATCCAGACCAGTATCCTGTCTACCGACAATGGCCAATGCCAAGTGCCCCAGAGGGAGTGAACCTAACAGGTAATGATCAAGTGATCTCTCTCTTGCCATCCATCTCCACCGTCTGACAAACAGAGGCTAGGGACACCATTCCTTACCCATCTTGGCTAATAGCCATTAATGGACTTAACCTCCACACATTTATCTGTTTTCTTGAGACTGGCTCGATGGGGTCCCTCACAAACTGGAGACAGTTACTGTGGGTTTGTCTTTAGTACAGCTTATGTACAGACTCCACGAACTGAGCATTTGAGCTTGTTCCAAATCTGGGATGAGCCTATGTTGTGAAAACTGAAATGCTCAAAATAGCACATGGATGTGAATGGACACAGGGTGCTAAAATTAAATTAACCCAGGGGTTCTCAAACTGGGGGTTGGGACCCCTCAAGGGGTCATGAGGTTATTACTGGGGGTCGCGAGCAGTCAGCCTCCACCTCAAACCCTGCTTTGCCTCCAGCATTTATAATAGTGTTAAATATATTTAAAAAGTATTTTTAATTTATAAAGGGGGGGGTGTCGCACTCAGAGGTTTGCTATGTGAAAGGAGTCACCAGTACAAAAGTTTGAGAACCACTGAATTAACCCATCTGAAGCCTCAGGGAATGCAGGAGAGGGAGGTCTCCCTTGGTAGGGTTGGGAAGGAGGTAGGTGGTGTAGGATATTGCTCTTCTCATGTGATCCCTCCCCCAGTGACTAATTTTAAATGAAGCTGCCCTCCCCTGACATGAATCTCCCTGTGGCACTGAAATTAAATGTAGACTATAATTTGGCATTTGAGACGTGAAAGGGATGGGAGCCCTAATGAAAAAGCTAACAGCTCGGCTCTTCTGCAAGCCTCAAACTGCTGAATGAGCTTTAGGGTAGGGAAGGCTGTGCCTCCCAAACAGCCTGGCCCTGCTGCCATCTGACCCCCACCCACTTCCTGCCCCCCAACTGTCCCCCTCAGAACCCCTGACCCATCCTGCTCCTTGTCCCCTCACCATCCCCCAGAGACCCCCCACCACCACCCCGGGACCCCACCCCTGCTCCCTGTCCCCTGACTGCCCTGACAGACCATCAGGCTGAGGTCCTGCCAAAGGCCCTTGTGATGTCACTGCCACACCCACCCCTCCCCCGCAGTGCTGATGTCCTGCCCCTGTCCAGCCACATTGGATGTTGGAGCTGCTTCCCCTGGATCACCCCACTCAATGACTCTTCATTGTGGGGATGACACCGACTATACAGTAGAACACGTGACGCTCTTCCCCATGCTACGCTCAGTTGTTCATAAATTAGTAGACTTTATGGACAGAAGAGACAATTAGACCACGGAATCTGACACCCTGCATATCACTTGCTTTCTGTATAGCATAGTAGCTAGTTTTTGACTAAACACGTTCCAGAAAGGCATCTAGGCTTCATTAGAAGACCTCAAGAAATGGGGAATTCTCACCACTTCCCTTTCTAGTTTGTTCCTTTGGTGATTCATCCTCGCTGTTGAATATTTGTGCCCTATTTCTAAAATGAATTGGTCTCTTTTGAGTTTCCAGCCACTCAGTCTTGTTATGCTTTTCTCTGCTAGATTAATGAGCCCTTTAATACCCGATATTTTCTCTCCATGAAGTCACTTCAACACTTCAATGACGTCACCTCCTGATCTTTTTGATAATCTAAACAGGCTGAGCTCTTTCACTAGTTCACTAGCAGGCATTTTTCTCCAGCCCTCAAAACGTTTCATTGCTTTTTGCTGCCCCATCTCCAATATTTCAAAATCTTTTTCAAAGGTGGACGCCAAAACTGGATGCAGTATTCCATGACCAGTCTTACCGATGGTGTGTCCTGAGCGGGGAGCAACGTGGGTCCGGACACCAACAGGGGAGCAGACGACAGATGGGACACCACTGGCAGAGGGTGCCCCACAGAGGACAGAGCTAATTCCCAGGTGTGCCAGTGGGAGGCGCTGCGGTGGTGAGTCCCAACCCTATCACACTGGCAAATATTAACTTTCTTCCAGGCTTCTGGAATTTCCCCAATGCTCCAAGAATTACTGATAATCAACATCAATAGTCCAGCAATCTCCTCAGCCAGCAGTGACTCTGAAAAAATATGTGTGTGGTGGGGGGGTGGATGATCAGCTGAACATGAGATCCCAGTGAGATGCTGTGGCCAAGAGTGCTAATACGATCTTTGGATGCATAATCAGGCCCTCCCAAAGATGTGGCTGGAATAGTGCTCTAAGAGTGACTCCCTCCGGTGGTGACCTGCGACAGCTGGTGAGACCTCTCCGCTTTCTGAGTCTCAGAGTCTCAATGCTGATTGGGCCGAGCATGGGGCTATTGTGAGGGAGGAGACTCAGGTCCTTGTTACTCTCTTTTAAGACCAAGGAAATAAGCCAGAACCAAACGTGTTTGTTTGCTCTTGCTGCTTTTCTCCATTCGTTGTCTGAGTAATTCATGATTTTCTCTGTAATGGGCTAGTTCTTCTAAAATACTTACTGAATAATTAGGTTTTAAGAAAGCCACATGCAAACCCAGCCTGCCAGTAACAGAGGAGTCAGGCAGCACCCTACAGAATGGGGGACAGTCCGCTGGAAAGCGGTGATCGAAACAAAGAAGTCATTAAGCATCTCTGCCATTTCCAAGTTTCCTGTTACTGTTTCTCTCTCCTCACTGAGCAGTGGGCCTACCCTGTCCTTGGTCTTCCTCTTGCTTCTAATGTATTGATAAAAAGTCGTCTTGTTTCCCTTTATTCCCGTAGCTAGTTTGAGCTCATATTGTGCCTTTGCCTTTGTAATCTTGCCTCTGCATTCCAGTGTTGTTTGCCTATATTCATCCTTTGTAATCTGACCTAGTTTCCATTTTTTATATGACTCCTTTTTATTTTTTAGATCATGCAAGATCTCGTGGTTAAGCCAAGCTGGTCTTTTGCCACATTTTCTCTCTCTCCTGCCCAGCGGAATAGCTTGCTTTTGGGCCCTTAATAGTGTCCCTTTGAAAAACTGCCAACTCTCCTCAGCTGTTTTCCCCTCAGTCTTGATTCCCATGGGACCTTACCTACCAGCTCTCTGAGCTTACCAAAATCCGCCTTCCTGAAATCCATTGTCTCTATTTTGCTGTACTCCCTTCTACCCCTCCTTAGAATTGTGAACTCTATGATTTCATGAGCACTTTCACCCAAAGTACCTTCTACTTTCAAATTCCCAACGAGTTCCTCCCTATTTGTTAAAATCAAGTCTAGAACAGCTTCCCCCCAGTAGCTTTTTCAACCTTCTGAAATAAAAAGTTGTCTGCAATGCAGTCCAAGAACTTATTGGATAGTCTGTGCCCCGCTGTGTTATTTTCCCAACATATATCTGGATAGTTGAAGTCCCCCATCACCACCAAATCTTGGGTTTTGGATGATTTTATTAGTTGTTTAAAAAAAGCCTCATCCACCTCTTCCACCTGGTTAGGTGGCCTGTAGTAGACCCCTAGCATGACATCACCCTTGCTTTTTACCCCTTTTAGCCTAACCCAGAGACTCTCAACACTTCCGTCTCCTATGTCCATCTCCACCTCAGTCCAAGTCTGTACATTTTTAATATGTAAGGCAACACCTCCTCCCTTTTTCCCCTGTCTGTCCTTCCTGAGCAAGCTGTACCCATCCACACCAACACTCCAATCGTGTATTATCCCACCAAGTTTCGGTGATGCCAACGATGTCATAGTTGTATTTATTTATTAGCACTTCCAGTTCTTCCTGCTTATTACCCATACTTCTCGCATTTGTATATAGGCATCTAAGATACTGGTTTGATCTTGCCTCCCAGTTTTGCCCTGACCCTCCTTTCTCTCTGCCATTATGGCCCACGCTCCCTCTTGTTTCCAACCCATCTCCCCGGTCTCCATGTTCCCCACTTACCTGTGGGCTTTGCTCACCTGTCCCCGTCGAACCTAGTTTAAAGCCCTCCTCACTAGGTTAGCCAGTCTGTGTCCACACTGTGTACCCAACACATTTATCACCTTTCCAGTGTTTCTCCAAGCAGTAAGGATATAATTGTCTTAAAGACACTTAAGAATGTGGTTACCTGCTATTGGAATGGATTGGTCCATAAGGGAATCTCTGATTATGCATCCAAAGATCGTATTAGCACTCTTGGCCACAGCATCTCACTGGGATCTCATGTTCAGCTGATCATCCACCCCCCCACACACACATATTTTCAGAGTCACTGCTGGCTGAGGAGATTGCTGGACTATTGATGTTGATTATCAATAA
Source organism: Mauremys reevesii (assembly GCF_016161935.1). Classification (NCBI taxonomy): domain Eukaryota; kingdom Metazoa; phylum Chordata; order Testudines; family Geoemydidae; genus Mauremys; species Mauremys reevesii. Next base: position 130,405,845 of record NC_052628.1, read on the forward strand.
TTCTTGGAGCATTGGGGAAATTCCAGAAGCCTGGAAGAAAGTTAATATTTGCCAGTGTGATAGGGTTGGGACTCACCACCGCAGCGCCTCCCACTGGCACACCTGGGAATTAGCTCTGTCCTCTGTGGGGCACCCTCTGCCAGTGGTGTCCCATCTGTCGTCTGCTCCCCTGTTGGTGTCCGGACCCACGTTGCTCCCCGCTCAGGACACTGCCCTCTGGCAGTGCCCACTGCCTGGCTGCACCCGCTGCCGGGGGTCTGGTGTTATCAGCACCTGTCCTAGGGGCCGGCTGCACCTCGCAGTCTAGCCCCTTTGTCACAGGGGCCAGCCACAGCCTGTATCAGGCCATGCTCCTCCTCAGCCACGTGTAGGACAAGGGGGAAGGGGGAGACCCAGGCCCACCCGCTACTCTGGGTCCCGACCCAGGGACCCCCTAGTGGCAGCCTCCCTGCCCTTCTTCTCTCTCCTTGTCAGACTTTTGTCCCTGGGCTGCTTCCCCTTCGGCCCTGTGCACCTGCTCAGCCCTTTGTAGCAAGGCCTGCAGCCTGGGGTTTTCCTTGGCTGGAGCTCCCCAGCTCCTTCTGCCCTTCCCCAGCACCGCTCTGTCCAAGGTGCTACCTTTCAGCCCAGGAGCCAGGCCTCCTCCCTTGGCAGTCAGGGAGAAACTCCCTTTCCGCCTGCTAGGCAGCCTTTATATAGGGCCCAACACGGCCCTGATTGGCTTCTAACAGACCTCTGTTGATTGGCTGTTGGCCTGCACAGCCTCAAAGGCCTGTTCCAGCCTTTTTCTCAGGGGGTGGGGCACCGCCCCACCACAGCCTGTTTTTTAAAATGGTAAATGGGGTGACCTGGACATGACACTTTGTACCTCAAAGTAGCACCCTGGAACCCCAATATTCACCACTGTGGAATAATTATGATATGCTTGGTATAACGTATACCGTGTGAGGTATCATTTTAAAAGTCTTGATCTGTTGAATATTATTAATGTTCTGTTGGATTGTATGTACTATCATTGTTATGAAGTGTTGCTATATGTGTTACTGAAATATGCTGCGAGGTTGGGAATGCCCCCAGCGAGTCAATCAGGTGCAACAAAGGAGGGCCAGACAGTGGTGATGGCCCATCAAGAAAAGAATACACTATCCCAGAGGCTCCATAGGGAAGGAACATACACAATGGAGACTGCTTGACCAATGGGGATTTCCTGACCCCCACGTACCAGCAGGATCTTTCTAGCATCTGGAAGAAGGTATAAAAAGAGACACACGTGGTCTCATCACATGACCTTGTAGAATCATAGCTGTGGCTGGGAGTCCCAGGGCCTTTAAATCACCCAGGGGGCTCCCAGCTGCAGAGGTGGCTGGTAGCCCCTGGGGCGAACTAAAAGGCCTGAGGCTCCAGCCACTGTGGAGCTCCGGGCCCTTTAAATGCCGACCCCAGCCCGGCTGCTAAAGCTGCGGGCGGGATTTAAAGGGCTTGGGGAGCCCTGAGACTTCTGTAAGGGATTTGACTTGCATGCTTTTTACAACACAGCATTTTGATTAAAAAACTAGAATGATGTACAACTAACAAGGCCACACATTAAATGAATTACAAATTGGCTAACTGGTAGATCGCAAAGTGTAAGTGGGGAATTGTCATTGAGTGGGCATGTTTCCAGTGGGGTCCCACAGGGATCAGTTCTTGGCCCTATGTTATTTAAGATTTTTGTCAATGACCTGGAGGAAAAAATAAAATCATCACTGATAAAGTTTGCAGGTGACACAGAAATTGGGTGTGTGGTGAATAATGAAGAAGACAGGTCACTGATACAAAGCACTCTGGCTCACTTGGTAATGGGGCGAAAGCAGACAATATGAATTTTAATAAGGCTAAATGTCAATGCATGCATCTAGGAACAAAGAACGCAGGCCATACGGACAGGATGGGGGACTCTATCCTGGGAAGCAGGGACTCAGAAAAAGATTTGGCGGTCATGGCTGATAATCAGCCAAACATGAGCTCTTAGCGTGGTGCTATAGCCAAAAGAGCTAATGCAATCTTGGGAGGAAAAAAAGAGCAATCTTGAGTAGGAGTAGATTCAAGAAGGATGTTGATAAATTGAAGAGGGTTCAGAGAAGAGTGATAAGAATGATTAAAAGATTAAAAAGAGACAAGGTGGGTGAGGTAATATTTTTTTATTGAACCATCTTCTGTTGGTGAGAGAGAGAACTTTAGAGTTACACAGGGCCCTTCTTCAGGGCTGTTTAAGCTTGAAAGCGTGTCCCTGTTACCAACAGAAGATAGTCCAATAAAAGGTATTACCTGACTCCCCTTGTCTCGCTAATATCCTGGAACTATAACACTGCCTTATAGCGAGAGAGTCAAGAAGCTCAATCTATTTAGCTTAACAAAGAGAAGGTTAAAAGATGACTTGTTTACCATCTGTAAGTACCTACATGGAGAACATCTATTTAATAACAGGTTCTTCAAACTAGCAGAGGAAGGTCTAACACAATCCAATGGCTAGAAGTTGAAACTATACAAATTCAGACCAGAAAGAAGGCTACATTTTTTAACAGTGAGAATAATTGACCACTGGAACAATTGTCAGTGGTGGATTCTCCATCAATGACAATTTTTGAAATCAAGATTGGATGTTTTTCTTTCTGCTTTAGGAATTATTTTGGGGAAGTTCCCTGGCCTGTATTGTAGTCAGACTAGATGATCACAATTGTCCGTTCTGGCCTTGGAATCTATAACTGAGAGAGATGGAAGGCTCATCCATGAGTAAATTATAGGAGTCTTTGGTTTGAGAAACTAACAATAGTTGGAAAATTCTTTATCAAGCATCGGAGAGCTTTTCTTCCTGGGAATTGTGTGTCTTAAGCTTTAGTTTAATTATGCTCCCCAGACAAATGTCTCACCTTTGGAATCAAGCTATGGACTCTCATTGCCTTTAGCTCTGAGAGGAAGCAAAGGTTTGGAATATGCATAAAGGTCATGGAAGAGTCATATAATTTAGTTTATGTTCTCCCCAGATAGTTAAAGGGCAGAAAGAGAGAGAAGCTGTTAACATATTTTCAAGGCATATTTTAATGTCTGCACATCTTACAGTGGCAATATTATTATGTGCCTGCAAGTCAATAGGCTGCTCCTCATTTCTGTCCTTTGAGACTAATCCACAGCTGGCTGCACTGACAGTACTTGGCCTGGATCTTAGTGATAGGATGTCTCACTGCAGGATAAAGACTCTGCTGCTATTTGCTGTTTAGGTGAAAATCTGGGACATCCCCAAACATTTACTAACAAGGAACATCACCAGTGCAAGGAAGGAGCTTCTGGGTCATGCTCGAAGGGTGGGACTCATTGAATGGCATCCTACGGCCAGCAACATTATCTTCAGTACTGGCTATGATTATAAGGTGAGTCAGCTTTGCCCTTCTCTCCAACCTGCTGCGGGGCAGAATGTGCGGCCCAGGCCCAGGGGAGGGACCCAGAGGGTGCATCAGCAGGGAGAGGTTACCCATACTTGCTTTGTTTCTTCGCAATCAGTTTTGTTTGTACTCCTGCATGTAGTTGCTTTCTGTAACAACAGCTCATTTAAGTTGTATGAGGAGAGCCCTCCTGGAGCCAGCACTACCCTACTGTGTGGGTCACCCCCACCTGGGGCAGAGGACGTAGAGACTGGGTTTGTACAGACACCTGTGCTGCTGGTCCTGGTTGCAGGGGCAAAAGCTGGGGCTCACCCCAGCCCTCTTGGGATGAGGGAGTAGTCTGGCTCTTGGGCATTCCAGCCAGTCTCTCTATCAGAAGAGCAGGGCAGGCAGGGAAATTTTTTCCCCAGGACAGCCATGTTGTACTTGTAAGCTGGGGTAAAGCATGCTGGGAAATAAGGGGTGTATATAAACACTAGCTTTTCAAGAGATGGAGAGACCGGGAGGCAGGCAGACTGCATAGAAGGTCTGGTGTAGGGCAGAGAATGGAAATTCCAAGTCATGGCAGATTTCACATCTTACAGTGGCAATGTTATTATGTACCTGCAAGAAATTTGTTTTCATTTCAATTAAGAACAAAACCTGGAAGATTTGAAATTTTTCACAAAAGAAAATTCAGAAAAAAATGTTTTCAGATTGATCTGAACATTTTGTGTCAATTTTAACTTTTTAATTTATATTCTAATATAACACAATATAATTATAACACCGTTATATTTCAGAGTGGTAGCCGTGTTAGTCTGTATCAGCAAAAACAGCGAGGAGTCCTTGTGGCCCCTTAGAGACAAACAAATTTATTTGGGTATAAGCTTTCGTGGGCTAAAACCCACTTCATTGGACGCATGGAGTGGAAAATACAGTAGGACAATGAAGTAGGTTTTAGCCCACAAAAGCTTGTGCCCAAATAAATGTGTTAGTCTATAAGGTGCCACAAGGACTCCTCGTTGTTTTTACCATTGTATTGTTGAGAAAGGAAAATGGAAATATTTCATTCTGAAGATGTCGAAACAGGATATTGCAATATCATCTGAACTTTTTTCCTCTTTTTTTCTCCAAACCAAAACTTTTGGCTAAATCAGCCCAGTTTTGCAAAGTGTTTTGATATTGACAGAACACAGTCCTGTCCGAGTTCCTCTGGCAGCCCTAAAGTGAACTCACTTTTTGTGTTCTGGCTGCTGCTCTGTGTGCCTTTGAGTAGAGGTGGCTTTGTCGTGATTTGTTTAGCCTGTGGGACTGCAGGCTTTGGATGGGGTTTCATTAGCTACCCTGGGCAAAGGGACATAGGTACAAACTCCAAAAAGGAGCCTTTTGAACTTTCCCGACTTTCAGTGACCCTCTCCTTTCCTCTAAGGGTCTGTCCACACTGCAGTCAGCGAGTTGACTGATGCTCCGGTAGACATAACCCCATGGGCGACAGGCACGTGGTTCCAGCATTTGGGGAGGCTGGTCTGAGCGCTGGAAGCTCACCTGTGGCCCCCCCCTTGCTCCACTTGAGGTCCCTCCCCCACTCAGCCTCCTCCCCTGAGGCCCCGCTCCACCCCAAGCCCTTCTCCCACTCAGTCCCCCCCCCCCCGGCCTCCTCGTCTGCCGCTCATCTAGTCCCTCTTCTTCACCCCCGTTCCCTGAGGCCCCTGCCAAGTCCATCCACCCCCCCTGAGATTCCACCCCCCATCAAGTCCGTCCCCTGAGACCCCACTGCTTGCTGAGTCCCTCCACTCCCCCACTCGCTCCACCCCACCACCTGCCGAGTCCCTTCACCCACCCCCAAGACCTCCTTGTCTGCCGCTCGCCTAGTTCCTTCTCTTCTCCACCCCCCCGTCACCTGAGGCCTCCGCTGTCCGCCAATTCCATCCACCCCCCGAGACCCCACTGCCTGCTCAGTCCCCCCTCTTCCCCCAGAGACCCCACCGCCATCCGCTGCCCATTGAATCCCTCCACCCCTCTCCTCCAAGACCCCACCACCTGCCGTCTTTCCACCCCCTCCACCATGGCCCCACTGCTCACCTAGTCTCTCCACCCCCCAGCCCCCCGAGACGCCACCGCAAGCTGCTTGGGGAGGAGAGGAGGGACTCAGCAAGCAGTGGGCAGGGGAGGGAGGGACTCGGCAAGTGGGGTGCCTTACAGGGGGTGGAGGAGGAGAGAGACAGCAAACGGCGAGTGGCAGGGGCCTCTTGGGGGAGGAAAGGAGGGACTCAGCGAGACGCTGCAAGCGGCGGGGGCCTCGGGGGAGGGACGGAGCATGAACAGGAAGAGGTGGGGTGTCGGGGGGCACAGGGGGAAGCGGGGGGGCCACCACAGCCCAGGCATCCGCACACTCAAAGGCGGCAGGTTGGCGGCTGCGCTGCAGGGGAGGCTTATCCTCCCCGGGCCTATTATACCTGCCACTATGCGTACCCAGGCTAGTGTTGGTCTAGGGAACGTGAGTACCAGTGGGTGTGAAGCCACAGCAGCATGGACTTCAGCACGGGGTGGGCTTGTCCAGCCTGCATTGCTATGGCATCGCAGCTGTAGGCACTCGCACCAGCTCCATCAAAACGAACGGGGGCATGTTGACAGGAGCTGCAGTCGCCCCTCTGATTGCAGGGCAGAAGACCCTAAAGGAGTCACAACCCTCATAACATTCACTTCCCCATCGTCTAGTTGTAGGTTTAGTTAATGTTAACGTAACTGGCTGCTGTTCATTCCACCTGTTTTTCCCCTGCAACAATTTCCCCATGCAATAAAAAGTCCCCTGGAAATGCGACTGTGAACTCTTTGGGGCAGGGCGCGTGCCCCTGACAGACTGCTGTAAGGCACTAAGCAGGCCATAGACAAACGATTTGTGATCCTAATAATTATATGGGTAAAGAAGGGTGCGAGTTCACTGGGGCACATTGTTCCAGCACGTCACTCCCATCTCTCCAGGGAAGCAGCCATTCGGTGTGCAGTGTTGTACTTGCTGACTGTCAAATAGGCTGGTTTGAGGGAAAGGTGCTGAAAATTTGTTTATTTGCCTCAGATAATGATCTGGAACCTCGACACAAAGGCGCCTGTAATTCAAAATCCGGTGAAGACAATCAGCTGTCACAGGGACGTGATCCTCTCCATGTCATTCAACACAGATGGCAGCCTGCTAGCCACTGCCTGCCGGGACAGGAAAATACGTCTCGTTGACCCACGGTCAGGAGCCATCCTACAGGTATACAGGGTTAAATAGCTTGATCCACAATGCGTCTGACTGTAAGAGCTCCTTCTTCAAGTGCTTGTTCATGTTGATTCCAATCAGGTGTGTGCGCGCACACGTGCATGGTAGCTGGAAGATTTTTCCCATAGTACCATTGGTCGGGTCAGTCCGGGCGCCCCCTGGAGTCGCGCCTTCATGGCACTCAGTGTAGAGCCCGGCCGACCCGCCACCCCCTCAGTTCCTTCTTACCGCCAGTGACGATAGGCTGGAACTTCCTGTAGCCCTGGCTTTAGCAAGCCTGTTCGGCTCCAGTTGTTTGTACACAGTTAGTTTATCTTAATAGTTAGTAGTTAGTGCTTAGAGTTATTGTGGGGTCCCCATGCCCCTTCTGACTCCCTGGAGCTGTGGTATGCCACGGTCCTTGGGGTTTAAAAACTGTGCGGTCTGCGTGAAGCTCATGCCAAAGAGCGATCCACACTCCTCGTGTTTAGGGTGCCTAGGGAGGGTCACCAAAAGGATCGCTGTAAGATCTGCCACAAGTTCCGCCCTAGAACTCTTAAAGGAAGGGAGCAGCGGCAGCTCTACACGCCCATTCAGGGCCGGGCTCAGGTGACCCGGCTCCTAACACTTCCTAGTCGATGCGAAGCGCTCCAGCGCCATTGAGTTCGGTGCCGAGAAAGGCGTTGTCCCGGGACACTCGGCACCAGCATGGCACTTCCCGAGGCCCAGCGGAGAGCAGGCACCAGTCTCACTCGCTAGTGTCTCAGAAGAAAAAGAAGCCAGATAGTCGGTCACCCCCTGCTAAATCTAAGGAAGTGAGACCCCAGGTGGGCCACAGCTCGAGATCCCCCGTTAGGGCCGCGTCATCTCCTGCCCAGCTGAGGCAGTTGAGTCCAGGCCCCCCACGTTCACCGGTCCCTACGGGCCAGCAGCTGCCACTTCCTTCAATGCTGGAAGCTTTCGAAGCTGCTTGGGATCTGCTGCACCTTACGGCGCCGTCCTCACCCCCTAGGAGGGAGGATCCTACGGTGCTGGTGGTCCCACCCCACCTCCAGGTGCAGTCAAGAAGGAAGCCAGCAATGATAGCACCAGCCTGGCCCCGTCAGCGCTGGTACACATCTCCCCTAGCCATGTCCGTGGGAGCCCCGATCACCCTGCTGCTCTTCCTGGACCTTCTAACATAAGATCACCGTCGTCTTCAACATCTGAACCTCGAGTCGCTTCACCTCACGGCATGGAAGCTCCATGGTTGAATCCAATGGAGCTTTCCTGTTCAGACCAGGTCAGACAGGTCCTCCTTGGCAGCAGAAAACCCTCTACGAGAGCCACATACCTTGCCAAGTGGAAGAGAATTTCACCCTGGTCGGCGCAGCGCCATTCGTTCCCGACGCTAGCCTCCGTGCCACTCATTCTGGACTACCTCCTCCATCTGAAGCAGCAGGGGCTTTTGTTGTCATCAGTAAGGGTGCACTTAGCTGCCATCTCCGCCTTCCACCCAGGCGCGGAGGGCCGCTCTGTGTTCCCTAATCCTATGGTCAGCTGGCTCTTAAAAAGGCTCGACAGGCTATACCATAACATGTGTCAGCCTGTCCCTGCCTGGGACCTCAGCCTGGTCTTTTCCAGGCTCATGGGGACCCCCCTTTGAACCAATAGCAACATGCTCCCTGCTCTACCTCTCTTACAAGGTGAGGTTCCTGGGAGCAATAACCTTGGCCAGGAGGGTGTCTGAGCTCGGAGCCTTGACATCAGATCCTCCCTACACCATGTTCTATAAGGACAAGGTGCAGCTCAGACCTCACCCTGCTTTCCTCCCGAAGGTTGTGTCGCAGTTTCTCATCAACCAGGACGTCTTTCTCATGGTATTCTACCCTAAGCCACACTCCAGCGGCAGGGAGCAGAGACTCCACTCTCTGGATGTCTAAAGGGCGCTAGCCTTTTACATCGAGAGAATGAAGCTGTTCAGAAAATCGGTCCAGTTATTCATGTCAGTGGCGGACAGAATGAAAGGACTGCCTGTGTCGTCACAACGTTTCTCGTCCTGGATAGCGTCCTGTATTCGTGAGTGCTACAACCTGGCAGGTGTTCCTGCACCTCCAATCACTGCGCACTCCACCAGGGTGCAGGCTTCATTAACAGCATTCCTAGCTCAAGTTCCTACTCAGGAAATCTGCAGAGCGGCGACGTGGCCCTCCATCCACACTTTCACCGCACACTATGCGATTACCCAGCAGGCCGGAGGCAACGCGGCCTTCGGACGAGCCGTGCTCCAATCAGTGGAAGAGTCCAACCCCACCTCCTGAACTTGGCCTTGGGAGTCACCTGATAGGAATCGACATGAACAAGCACTCGAAGAATCGAAAACACTTACTCACCTTCTTAACTGTTGTTCTTTGAGGTGTGTTGTTCATGTCCATTCCAATACCCACCCTCCTGCCCCTCTCTCGGGGTAGCCAGCAAGAGGGAACTGAAGGGGTGGCGTGTCGGCAGGGCTCTGTATTGGGCGCTGTCACAGGGGCCTGGGCAGGCTCTCCCCCTTTTGGGCCTGCACCCTGTGTTTGGGCTGGTATTATAAAGAGTCTTCCATGCCTCTTTCTGTTGGATCACCCCGGTGTCTTTATTTCCAGGGCTTGTGCAGTTCCCAGATCCCCCAACAGTTAGTGCCCCATAGACCCTCCCCAGGGTCTCCTGGCCCTTGAGGCTTCTTTGTTGGCAAGGAGACAGAGATTCTGCCCTCCTGTCTCCTCCTCCTCCTCCTCGTCCTGCTCCAGCCCAGTGGTCACTACTTAGCTCCGTATGTTCCTCTGAGCCAGCCCTGAATGAAACGGAGCCTGCTCACAAGAGGAAATCAATTGGATGCTGTTGCTCTAATCTCTAGCAGCCATTTCTCAGCCTCTCCCAACAGCTTGGTGTGACTTGCTCTTCTTGGCAGCCTGGCCGCTGCTTTTGGACAGTCATTAGCATGTTACGAAGCATTGTGCTGCTTTACAGCTACACTCCTTCCCCGCCTGCAGAATAAACCTGGAAACCGCAACATAGCCAGAGTGCCTGGGGAGGAATGCTGCACTCCTCTGTGAGCTAACACATCCCACCTCTCGGACAGGAAAACACGAAGATTTCCCTTGCTCCTATGCAGCTCTGCCTCGTCCCCTCACCTAACTAGTCCCAGGAACACCTCATGCCACTCTTGCCTGTCTGCCTTTCTTATGCTCACCCCAACCTCCTGCTTCTTGCCCAGCTCATTCTCGAACTCCCCCCTGACTTCACCATGTTTGGGTTGGTTTCCCACCTAGACACTGTGGTGCGTGGTGTCCTGGGACTAGATGGCAGGGGATCCAGGTCCGTGTTGTCCCCTTGCCAGCACCTGTTTGAATAGTCCTCTCTGGCTGGGTGGGAGAGATTGCGGGGCCACACTGTGCAAGTACCCAAACATCACTAGCCGCAGCCTAGGGAAGATTTCTGCTGGCAGGGTAGCAGTATTCTGGCATGTAGCTCCTGCAAGCTGCAGCGGTTAGAGGGCCCACGGTCTCCCCCTTATGCACCCCAACGCAGTGTACAGCTGAGGGCTGGGCTTTTCGTGCTGCCCTCAGCCCCCTTGAAATGTGTGCCACACTGGTGCCATTGTTGCAGCAGGACAAGCTGCCCCGCCCCGTATGACTAGGGTTGCCAACTTTCTAATTGCAGAAAAGAGAACACCCTTGCCCTGCCCCAAGCCTTCCCCTGAGGCCCTGCCCCTTCTCCGAGGCCCTGCCCCCGCTCACTCCATGCCCCCTCCCTCTGTTGCGCGCTCTTCCCCATCCTCGCCCACTCGCTCATTTTCACCAGGCTAGGGTAGGGGTTTGGGGTTTGGAGGGTGGGGCCGAGGGGTTCGAGTGTAGGAGGGGGCTCTGGGCTGGGGTAGGGGTTTGGGGTTTGGAGGGTGGGGCCGAGGGGTTCGGAGTGTAGGAGGGGGCTCTGGCCTGGGGAAGGGGTTTGGGGTTTGGAGGGTGGGGCCGAGGGGTTCGAGTGTAGGAGGGGGCTCTGGCCTGGGGTCGGGGTTTGGGGTTTGGAGGGTGGGGCCGAAGGGTTCGGAGTGTAGGAGGGGGCTCTGGGCTGGGGAAGGGGTTTGGGGTTTGGAGGGTGGGGCCAAGGGGTTCGGAGTGTAGGAGGCGGCTCTGGGCTGGGGTAGGGGATTGGGGTTTGGAGGGTGGGGCCGAGGGGTTCGAGTGTAGGAGGGGGCTCTGGGCTGGGGTAGGGGTTTGGGGTTTGGAGGGTGGGGCCGAGGGGTTCGGAGTGTAGGAGGGGGCTCTGGGCTGGGGAAGGGGATTGGGGTGTGGGAGGGGGTGCAGGCTCTGGGGTGGGGCTGGGGATGAAGGGCTTGGGGTGCAGCAGGGGGCTCCCGGGTAGAGCTGAGGGGTTCAGAGTGTGGGAGGGGGCTAAGGGATGGGGCAGGATGTTGGGATGCAGGAGGGTGTTCAGGGTGCAGGCGCCAGGTGGTGCTGACCTCAGACAGCTCCTGGGAAGTGGCAACATGTCCCTCCAGCTCTTGGAGGGCCAGGGGGCTCCATGTGCCATACACCCCCTCCCCCCACAGGCGCTGCCCCCACGGCTCCCATTGGCTGCAGATCGTGGCCAATGGGAGCTCTGGAGCCAGCACTCGGGGTGGCACCTGTGTGCGGGGGCAGCACGCGGAGCCCCCCTGGCCACACCTCCGCCTAGGAGCCAGAGGAACATGCCAGCTGCATTCTGGGAGCTGCGTACAGAGCCTGCCTGCCCTGTTGGCACTGTGGCCAGCCGGACTTCTAGCGTCCCGTTCAGCTGTGCTGACCGGAGCTGCCAGGATACCTTTTCAACTGGGACTTTTGGTCGAAAACCAGACGCCTGGCAACCCTACAAGCGACCTGCACTGCCGTTGCTGTAGCAGGGCGAGCGGCCCAGCCCCACCAGGACCAGTGCTGTCACTGCTGCAGCAGGGCAAGCAACCCATCCCCATGGGACCTGCGCTGCCATTGCTGCAGAGGACCATGTGAGGAGAGGAGATGTGCAGTGAGAGCCTCATTTGGTGGGGCTTCAGGAGAAAGGTGCAGTTAGTGCCTTTTCTGCTCAGCAAACTCAAATAAGCTTCGGACAGCAATGAGAAAAAAATGTCTCCCCATGCCTGGATTTCCCATGTGACCATGATAGTAATGTTCTGTGTGTCTCCTTACAGGAAGCCAGCTGCAAGAATCACAGAGTGAATAAAGTTTTGTTTCTAGGAAACATGAAAAAGCTGCTCTCTACTGGAACATCCCGCTGGAATAACAGGCAAATTGCTCTATGGGAGCAGGTGAGTCAGAGCCAGCAATCCAGCCATAGAAGCTTCAGTTTTCTTCACCAATTGGGATTCCTCATTACTTTCACTTTAACCCTTGTGCCTGCTTAATTTGTAGCTAAGTTCCAAGGTGGTCTGTCAAGCTAAAAACTCTTAGGTGGATCTTGGCTTTTGTGTATAATATGTTATGACATAGAAATGAATTGGTGAAGAAGCAAGGCAGGCTGACAGCATGGCAATAATGCAAACAGAAATGGAAGCAATTTTCTAGCATTGGAAGGGGTTCTGGGTATGGGAGGGAGCAGTTTCAAAGGAGCTAAAGGCTGGCTGCAGGCAGACGGGAGCAGCATGTCCATACTGCAGACCTGCAATAAGAAGTGTAAAGAGACTTCTGTGTGTCCCTCCCTCCATAGCCATGGGCCCTCTCAGAACTGCCCCCCTCCCACAAATCCAGTGGGAGCAACAGTGGGACTCAGGATCAGATGCTCTAGGAAATTTTCAAGCAAGGCACTAAGGTTCTGAGAGCAGCTGTTTCTCTCTCCTTTGACATGCCCAGGGTGATCTTTCTGTGCCTTTAGTTGAGGAGGATCTGGATGGCTCCTCGGGGCTGCTGTTCCCGTTCTATGACTCTGACACTCACATGCTGTATGTGGTGAGCAAGGTAGGTGCTTTTTCTTTGAATTAACATCAACACCACAGATTCTGTTCCTAGCTACACTGCTTTTATGCCCTAGGCTTCAGTGGAGTTACTCCTGATTTACACTTGCTTGAGTGAGATGAGAATCATGCCGTTATGCTTTAACTGAAGGTCCCTGATGAAGCAATAAGATATTTATTGGATAATAGACAGATACTAACTGAATTGGGTCTTCAGTATTAACTGCAAAATCATGTATTCCCAGGACATCCCACAGTCTTAGCCAAAGATGAGCAAAAAAGTAGTAGGAAAAGACTTCACTTGCACTCACTAGAAGTGAGGCTCAAAAGATGGGATTTCACTCTGCTTTTAAAAGCCTTTGGGGCTCACTTGTCCAAGTATGGATCACAAGTTGCTGTGCATTGCCTAGTGTGGTATGCATTTGGAGATCCACATGTCCTCCTGTTTGGCTCATTATATGACAGGCAGAAAAAAGTACTTTCATGTGTTGATCTGAAAGTTCCCAAAGTCCTGCCGTGTCTAGCTCTTTAATCCTTACCCCATGGCCCTAATCCTGTGCTAACAAGCTTGACACTAACACTAGGCACATAAGCTAGAGCCACTGCCTTTGTGGGACTGAAGCTCAGCACACACAGGAGTACTCGCAGGGTCAGGGCCCGGGTGAGCAAAGGTCTGTCAGTGCCTGTCCCCTCCTCTTTGCAGGGACTGAGAATCCAATAATAGAGATATATCTAGCCCCAAACTGAGCTGCACTCCCATGCAGTGGGCAGCCCAGGGTGGGGGCACCACTGAACACTTAGAATCACAGACATGTAGGGCTGGAAGGGACCTCAAGAAGTCATCGAGTCCAGCCCCTGCGCTGAGGCAGGACCAAATATACCTAAGCCATCCCTGACAGGTGTTTTGTCCAACGTGTTCTTATAGCCTCCAATGATGGGGATTCCACAACCTCCCTTGGAAGCCTGTTCCAGAGCTTAACTAACCTTAGAGTTAGAAAGTTTTTCCTAATATCTGACCAAAATCTCCCTTGCTGCAGATTAAGCCCATTACTTCTTGTCCTACCTTCAGTGGACATGGAGAACAATTGATCAGTCTTCTTTAGAACAGCCCTTAACATGTTTGAAGACTGTTATCGGGTCCTGCCTCAGTCTTCTGCAAGACCAAACATGTCCAGTTTCTTTAACCTTTCCTTATAGGTCAGGTTTTCTAAACCTTTGAGCATTTTTGTTTCTCTCCTCTGGACTCTGACAACTCACATGTTACTCTAGCTGAGGCCTCACTAGTGCCGCATATAGGGGGACCGTTACCTCCTGGTGTCTTACATATGACACTCCTGTTAAGATACCCTGGAATATCAGCCTTTTTCACAACTGCATCACATTGTTGACTCATTCAATTTGTGATCCACTAAAACCCTCTGATCCTTTTCACCATCTAGCCAGTTATTCCCCATTTTGCAGTTGTGCGTTAGATTTCCCTTCCTAGGTGTAGTTCTGTAAATCAGTGATACACCTTCACCTGGAATACTGGGTTCCATTCTGATCACTCTCTGACTAAAAGGACATAACAGAAATAAAAGGGTTTCAGAGACCAGTGGAGGAAAAATATTAGAGGCCAGGAAAAGACTTTTCTATGGAAGGAGACTGGAAAGATTGGGACGGTTTAGTTTAGAGAGGAAACAAATACAAGGTGATATGATAGAGCTTTAAAAGAACAATGGACATTCTAGAGAAGGTGAACCAGGTGACCACCTTGGGCTCCCCCTCTCCTGCAGCAGGGGCTAAGCAATGCCTTGTGTTCTCTCTTGCCATCTGTAGGGAGATGGGAACATACGATACTATGAGATAAGCTCTGAGAAGCCATACCTGAACTACCTGATGGAATACCGCTCCCATCTACCACAGAAAGGAATCGGTGAGTTTGTATCGTGTATTTCTCATCTCACTAGGGGCCCAGTCCCACACACTGAGGGAATCCAGTGGGAGTACAGGACTGGCCCACAATTCCATGGGTTTTGTTGAGAAGCCAGGGGGCCCGGTTCTGCTCTCACTCAGTGTTACACTGTGGTAAATCACAGATCCATAGACTCCTAAACTAGAGGGATTGTTATGACCATCTAATCTGACACCCTCCAGAACCCAGCCAGAAAATCTTGCCCAGTGAGCCCTGCAGTCGTCCCTGTCCCTCCCCTTTCCCCTTCCCCAGAGCTCCCAGCTGAGCTAGAGCGGATCTTTTAGAAAGAGACACCCAGTCTAGATATGGGTGTCTGCAAGACTGCAAATGCTGGAAACCCCCCCACATTGTTCGGGAACTGCTTCAGTGGCTATTTACTCCGCTGTTAAAATGTGTCTTATTCCTAGTTTGAACTCTACTGACTTTGCTTCCAATCTGGGATCTCCTTGTGCCTTTGCCTGCTACACTAAAGAGCTCTCCAGTATCAGCCATCTTCTCCTCAAGCAGAGACTTACAGACCGTGTTTAAATAGTCTTTTAACCCTCTTTTCGATAGGCTAATTAGATTGAACTCCTGATGCCTCTAATGGAAAGCTTGGTTTCCAGTCCTCAGATTATTCCTGTGGCTCTTCCCTAAATCTTCCTCAATTTTAAATCTGGGGCAATAATATCCCCAGGGATGTGTCTACTGCTACGTGATATTCCTCTGTTACCATGTCCCAGGCCTACATTAGCTTTTTAGGCCACATCCTGGCACTTGGAGCACGTGTTCAGTTGGTTTCCAGCATGACTCCTAAATTCTTTTCAGCATCACTGCTTCCCCGTCCATCTGACTTTGTTCCTAGGTGCTTTCGGTTATATTAAGACACAGTTTACTGCAAGCCAGGTTGGTTTGTAGAACTGCCCTCCTTATCGTTATTTACCATTCCACCAATTGTGTCATCTAAATTTTACCTGCAAGGATTTTATAACTTCTTCCAGATCATTGTTTAAAATAGTGAATAGAATTGGGCTGAGAACTCATCCCTGTGGAACCCTCTTGGAAGCACCCCACTGGATGGCAATTTTCAGTTGCTTTTGAGATTTATCAGTTAGCCAGTTTTTAATCAGAATAGCATGTGGTATTAAGTCAGACACCTCACACAACTTTCAGTACATCAACACAATTACCTTTATCAGCCTAACTTGTAACCTCATCAAGAAATGCTGTCAAATGTATTTGTCGAGAAGACCACCTTTCCAGTGTTACCAAAATCTAGTCCACTGAATGCAGTGGGGGAATATACACTGAGCTGACTTTGGAGTCAAGACAAGTCTTTGAAATCAGATCAAATGCACATTAGACAGGAGGATTTATTAACATTAAAAGTAAATGAAGCTGCTGTAAAGATTCAGCAGTAGTTCAGGACTAAAGGAGGCTCATCAGTGGAGGACTTAGGGCCACATCCAGCCCCAGCCAAACACATGGGTTGCTCCACCTGTACAAGGGCAGAGCTATGCTGCCGAGCAGGTAGCAACCTGCCCCACCCTGCTTCTTGCTGTTTGCTTGGGTATGTTTTTCCAGTTACTACTGCAACTGGCTAATAGCTGCCTTTGCCTGGCCTGGCTGTTGCACCCAGGAGTCTGCGAGCAGGGTTCTGCCCACCCTAGCCACCTCTCCCTTTGATGTGCTCTGAAACAAATGTGGGGACTTGTTGTGGGCTGTTGCTTGTTCTGCACTGCCATGGAGGTGAGTGGGGCTGCGGGTGCTCCGTACAGCCCGCACTGTGCAGCACCTTGCAGACTGGGTAGTCAGGACTGTGCATTTGTTGCAGGATGCAGACTGATAGGGCTGCTCCAATGGCTTCCTTTGCTCACCTGCTGCATTCCCCAAACCCCTCTGCTCCCCTTGGGCACGGTGCAGGATCTGCTGCTGGAGACTTCAAGTCCCCTGCAGCGGATGATGTAGTGCTCGGAGCCTCAGCTCTGCAATCCCCACATCTCTGGCACAGCCAGCTCAGTCCTTCATCTTTCTGATGCAGACTGATGAGCCTCCTGCAGTGCAGGAATGTGCAGTGCCAGGCACTGGCTGCTGTGCATGGATGTTAAGGTCATTGGCCTAAATGTGCTCTCACATGCAGGGTGCAAATCAGAGTGTAACTCCATTAAGATCAGTGCAGTTACACCCATATAAAACTGACAAGAGAGAGAGGAGAGTCAACCCAGCAGTTAGAGTGGGGTAAGTTTGCACTGAGGCACTTGGTGAAAATCTGGAGTGGCTGAAAGCTAGGCCAGTCCCAGTTACTCCAATTAAAATATACTTGTCTCCCGTTGGACTCTTAGCTCATAAACTGATCTTTATGCAAGAAGGGGCAATGCTTAAAATTGTAGCACACTGTGGTTACATTTCAAGGCAATTATTCTTAGTAAAATTACAGAACTACCTCCAGATTTGTGCTGTCTGCACATAATCTCCACAGGGAAAATACCACCTCAGGTCTGTACAGACAGGTTTATGGCTTCTGTTCCTGCCACCTACTTTGAATTGCTCATTAGATGCTGCAGCCAGGTCACCTGTTCCATGCTACACTGGATCAACACTTGAGGAAGCCAGCGTCTCATCATGGAGTGCACATTCATCTCCCCCACGCACTGCTTTCTGGAGTGTCTAGTCAGCATTGCAGGGGAACACGCCATCCGTGGCAGCAGCAGAAGGATGCTAGTTTATATAGTGCGTAGCTCAGACAGCTTTCAAAGTCAGGCAGAGATGGGGCAAGGACCACGCCCACAAACTCATAGCTGCCACGTTATGCTAGTAATAGCACGTGAAGCCTGGGAGATTAGACCAAGGGTTGGCAACCTACGGCACGTGTGGCAAAGGTGGCACGCAAGCTGACTTTTGATGGCACGCGGGGCGGGCTGAGCAGCTCAGCCTGCCGCCGCTCTGGGGTTTCCACTGCCAGCCGCGGTCCCGCCGCCAGTCCCACTCAGTGCCAGCTGCTGGCTTGGGGGAAGGAACCCCAGGCTGGCAGTGGGCTGAGACCCCGGCTGGCAGGAACCTGTGGTGGAAACCCCAGAGCAGCAGCGGTCTGAGCTGCTCAGCCCACTGCTGCTCTGGGGTTCTGGCTGCTGGCCCCTTGCCAGCCAGGGTCCCACTCAGCACTCACTGCTGGCCTGAGACCCCAGCTGGCAAGGAGCCAGCAGCCGAAACCCCAGAGCAGTGGCGGGCTAAGCTACTCAGCCCACCGCCGCTCTGGGGTTCCCACGGCTGGCCCCTTGCCACCCGGGGTCCCACTGCTGGTCCCACTCAGTGCCAGCTGCTGGCCTGGGGGAAGGAACCCCAGGCTGGCAGTGGGCTGAGACCCCAGCTGGCAGGAGCCAGCGGCTGAAACCCCAGAGCGGGGCGGGCGGAGACGCTCAGCCCACCCCTGAAACCCCAGAGCTGGGTGGGCTGAGCCGCTCAGCCCCCTGCTGCTCTGGGGTTCCGGCTGCTGGCCCCTTGCCAGCCGGGCTCCCCGCTGCAGCCCCACTCACCTTGCTTCCCGTTGGAGTTCCAGCGCAGGCCCCTGCCAGACAGGGTCCAGGCCTCCGGCCCTGCTCAGCCCTACCAGCCGCCAGCTCCACTCACCTCAGCTGCAGATCAGGGGTTCCAGCTGGTTAACAATTGATCACTCAGAAGCCTGTGTGCAGCTTAAAGTATCCAAATAGGTGCCACCAGACATTGGAAGACTCAGCAAGGAAAAGCCAGGGCAAGGATCACACTAAACTGATAAGATCTGCATTTTAATTTAATTTTAAATAAAGCTTCTGAAAGATTCTGAAAACCGTGTTTATTTTACATATAACAGTAGTTTGGTTCTATATTATAGACTTAGAGAGAGACCTTCTAAAAACCGTTCAAATGCATTACCGGCACGCGAAGCCTTAGAGTGTCTACATGAAGACTGGGCACAGCACTGCTGAAAGGCTGCTGACCCCTGCATTAGACTTTTTTCTTACTGAGAGCTAGATTTTGACTAGCCCTAATGTGCCCATGCAGGGAGGTATAATAACCCTCCCCCACTCATACACAGAGCTCCCCTGCTTGACCAAAGCAGACTTCATGCAGCTGCTGCGCCCCCGGGAACAAGTGAATGGAGAGGGGCAGGAAGTGGTCAGAGCCTTGACTCCACCCTCCAGAGTGTCTATAAGTACCGCACAGTACCCTGTGGGATAGCTTGCCCACACACAGTCTGTAGTGCTCATGGTCTCTAGTGCTCAGAGACTGGCTTCAGCCCTGGAGCAGGAGGCTTAGGAGCCCTGCCAGAATGTGTGTTACCATTAAAACTCGGGAGTTTCTTATTGGCCATATAAAATAGTCCCTCTTGCTAAATTCTGGTGGGCCTCAGTGACTTCCTGTGGCAATGAGTTCCTGTCATGGGGCCCTCACTGCTCGGGGCTGCTCTGGGGATTAGCTCTCTTCCAGGTGCAAGGCCCTGACCGTTTGTCCCCTCTTTCACTCTGCAGCCCCTTTCTCATGCCCGGAGCTGCAGCGTCCCCTTCGTGAGTTGGCGCTCCAGCCAGGTCGCTGTGAGCTTTCCCATCCTGGGGTACAGCGTCTCACTGGACCTGCTGTCCAGGCAATGCCACTCTGTCAGTGGCGAGTAGGGGAATCCTGGGCCCACCCACAAATCCAGGTTCCAAGCCAGGGACCCTACAGCACTCAGTCAAGACCTGCTCAGTCTCCAACCTTGCTGCTCTCTCCCTGGGCTGCTTCCTACTTGCCTCCCACAGGCTTTTTTCTCCACCCACCTCTCTTTTGGGAATGCCCTTCCCACAGGGTCAGGCTCCCGAGGTCTTACTCTTTCCCTGTTGTAATGGGGTCACCCACCTCTCGCCTGCGTCCCTCAGTCAATGGTTTGTTCAGTGGGTCTTCAGTGACTCAGCCCTCCAGCCAATTCTCACACACTGTCTGTTGGAGGAACAGAACAAACCCCTTCCGGGGTATGCAGTCTTTATCTTCTCCCGGCCCCGGTATGGGGCCATGCCCCCAGTAGCCAGCCATGAGCTCCTTCTCAGCTCCTTGGTCCCTGCATGCACGGAGCTGTCTGTGGTCCTGCTGCTCTTCCAGCCAGGCCAGGAACCCAGTACTCTCTCGTGCAGGTCCAAACAGCAACTGACGGACCCTGTCTCTGCCGCCCCTCTGATCGGCTGCTTCCCCTGCAGCCACTTTAGGCTGCTTGGAAGACTTTTATTCTGCTCCTCTCTGGGATGGGGTGTAGCAGGACCCTCAGGCCTCCAAGGGGGGCCTCTGGGCCTAGTCCACCTTGTCATGCCTGGATTCCCTCCTTCCCTCTCTAATGCACAGAGGGTGGCTGTAGCCTTCCTCACTGCAGCCATCTCTATTGGCAGCTTTCTGGCTTTATACTAGCCTAGCACACACCTGCTCAGCTGAGCTTCATGCTGCAGTCAGGGGTTGCTTCTCCAGGCTAATCCCCTCATGTGGGGTCTATCCCAATTGGTCTTTCTCAGCTTCCGTAAACCTTTCAGGGCTGTTGTGGGGTGAACAGCTCATCAGAGTTCCACAGGTTAGTAACAAGTTGTGTGAAGAAGTGTATCCTTTTTATTGGTTTGAATTTCCCGCTTTTCAGTACCACTGAACGTCCCCTTGTCCTTGTGTTCTGAGACAGAGAAAACAGGAGCTCCCGATCTCACGTCTCTGGGCAGTCACTGTTTTCTAGACTTCTGTCATGTCCCTCTCCAAGATAACGAACCCAGTCTGTTCAGTCGCTCCTCATAGGGGAGTGTTTCCATTCACCCATATTTCTGTGGAGAGAAAAAGGAAATTCTGCACGCACAACATTAATTTCTGCGCAAATTCTGCATGTGCAGTAGCACAGAAATCCCCCAGGAGCATATAATGGTGCTAACATTTTCCTATCTCTACTGGAAATACTTTGCCTGATGCAACCTAGGACTGCATTGGCCTTTTTCACAGCTACATCACATTGGCAGCTCATAGTCATCCTGTGATCAACCAATACATGCAGGTCTTCCTCCTCCTCTGTCACTTCCAACTGATATGTCCCCAGCTTATAGCAAAAATTCTTGTTGTTAGTCCCTAAGTGCATGACCTTGCAATATGCAATATTAAATTTCATCCTTTTTCTATTACTCTAGTTTTCAGGGTCCTCCAGAACTTCTTTAATGATATTCTGATCCTCCTCCATACTGGGAGTACCTCCCAACTTTGTGTCATTGTGATGTGGTGTACAACCCCCCCACTGAGCAACAAGGGCTTACAGGCTCATTTTTGGCTCAGCCAGCCCCACCCCCCACACCTGCAGTAAATGAATCATAGAATCATAGAATCTCAGGGTTGGAAGGGACCTCAGGAGGTCATCTAGTCCAACCCCCTGCTCAAAGCAGGACCAAACCCAACTAAATCATCCCAGCCAGGGCTTTGTCAAGCCTGACCTTAAAAACCTCTAAGGAAGGAGATTCCACCACCTCCCTAGGTAACCCATTCCAGTGCTTCACCACCCTACTAGTGAAAAAGTTTTTCCTAATGTCCAACCTAAACCTCCCCCTCTGCAACTTGAGACCATTACTCCTTGTTCTGTCATCTTCTACCACTGAGAACAGTCTAGATCCATCCTCTTTGGAACCCCCTTTCAGGTAGTTGAAAGCAGCTATCAAATCCCTCCTCATTCTTCTCTTCTGCAGACTAAACAATCCCAGTTCCCTCAGCCTCTCCTCATAAGTCATGTGCTCCAGCCCCCTAATCATTATTGTTGCCCTCCGCTGGACTCTCTCCAATTTATCCACATCCTTCTTGTAGTGTGAGGCCCCAAACTGGACACAGTACTCCAGATGAGGCCTCACCAGTGCTGAGTAGAGGGGAATGATCACATCCCTTGATCTGCTGGAAATGCCCCTACTTATACAACCCAAAATGCCATTAGCCTTCTTGGCAACAAGGGCACACTGTTGACTCAGATCCAGCTTTTCATTCACCGTAACCCCTAAGTCCTTTTCTGCAGAACTGCTGCTCAGCCATTCGGTCCCTAGTCTGTAACAGTGCATGGGATTCTTCCGTCCTAAGTGCAGGACTCTGCACTTGTCCTTGTTGAACCTCATCATATTTCTTTTGGCCCAATCCTCTAATTTGTCTAGGTCCCTCTGTAAGAACATAAGAACATAAGAAAGGCCGTACCGGGTCAGACCAAAGGTCCATCCAGCCCAGTATCTGTCTACCGACAGTGGCCAATGCCACGTGCCCCTGAGGGAGTGAACCTAACAGGCAATGATCAAGTGATCTCTCTCCTGCCATCCATCTCCATCCTCTGACGAACAGAGGCTAGGGACACCATTCTTACCCATCCTGGCTATCCTATCCCTACCCTCCAGCGTATCAACCACTCCTCCCAGTTTAGTGTCATCTGCAAACTTGCTAAGGGTGCAGTCCACACCATCCTCCAGATCGTTAATGAAGATATTGAACAAAACAAAAATGCTCCATCTTCTGGAGGAATGAAAAGGCAGCGAATTAGCTCAGTTGGGGAGTGGTGCTGAAGGTGAGCAGACCTGCAGCCCACAGCTCCAGCAGAGGAGAGCACAACAAAACAAAATGCAGCTGCCCTGTGAGGGAGGGAGGAAGGGAGGACCCTCTGCAGAGACAAGCAGAGAGGGAAGTATCCTGTGGTCCTGGACAGTGCCGACTTCCTCCTGCTTTCTTGTGATTTGGATTTTCCCACCAGGCGAAGACCTTGGACTGAGGTGACCCCAGGTGGGAAGAGGCCCAGGGAAAACAGCCTTAAGTAGTCTTGGTTGCCAGGTTACTGGTAGCCCAAGGGGCCCTGGGTCGGAGCCTGGAGGAGTGGGAGGGCCCAGGCTCCCCTCCCCACACTCCCCTTGGCAGTCCAGGGTTGTGGCTTCCCAACCAGACCCTGAGTGGAGACCATTACAGTTTTTATTATCTCACACCAAGGTCCTTATTGAAAATGATAAATAAGATTGGTCTCTGTAGTGGGGTCACTGGCAGTCAGGGTAGCAGACCCCACTGCCCCTTTCCATGTCTGTGCAGTGGGGTCACTGCCAGCCAAGGCAGCCCATCATCAGGTGCTTGAAGCCTGTCTGCTTCAGAAGGAATCCAGCTCTCAACCAAGCATGCTGCATCCCTTAGGAGATGGGAATTCCCCCCAACGTCCCACAGCCGTTGGTCCAGTACAAGCCACCTGGCTCTTGTAATGTCACTTGGAACGAGAAGGGGCTGGACCTGCCCTCTGAGGCATGCATCTGGCGGGAGGGTCAGTATGCCCGCCTGGGGTGTTTGCTGGTGGAAGGGCGCTGTTACAACCCCCACCTGCCATTTCTTCTGCTCTCCCCTCAGGAATCATGCCAAAGAGGGGCCTTGACGTGTCGGCCTGCGAGATCTTCCGGTTCTACAAACTGATCCCAGGCAAAAGCCTGATTGAGCCCGTCTCTATGATTGTTCCTCGCCGGGTAGGTGTGCGTCAGCAGCCCTCTCACTCACAGCCACTGTGCCTGATAGTGCACTACTGAGCGGGAGGGGGAGGCGGGGGCTGAGCGGGTTTCCTTTGTAAGCTCTGTGGCATAGAACTGACCAGGGAAAGGAGCTGACAGGGCGAGGCAGTACCTCATTTATATAGGAACTGTGCATCATTTGGGGACATTGAGGTATAATTGGGGTACAGCTTGTACCTAGGGCTCCTGTTGGGAACCCCTGGGAAAGGCCTGGACAGTGACTGGGCTCGGGGTCACCCTGATGGAGAGTGATGGTTGCCAGGAGTAGGGAAGGACAGTGCATGCTTCTGGGCTGCTGTACTTCTCTGGGGGGTAGGGAGTCTGGGGAGGGTCACTGCTACCACTGATCCTTTTCTAAAAGAGCGGAGCTGAAAGAAGCAGCTGTATTGTGTGGAGGGAGCAGAGCAGCTGTGGGGATCTTGTCCCCAGTGGAGAGCTGGTGTTTACAGGCGGAGTGGAGTAGCTGTTCCAGCTGAGAGCTAAGGATCACACCCGAAGGATGGAGCAGTGCAGCACTTTGACCAGCTTACAGCACTGTGTGAGGAGCAGCATTACGAAGCGCTGAGCTGATGGAGAGCAGCTGTTAGGAGGGGATGGCTCATTCTGAGGATGGGTTTAGTTTGGGACTGAGACTCCTGCACGTTAGGGTAGCAGTGATAGAAATTGGTAAGTGATAAATTTATACAAGTTCACCCTGTCATTTCCCTTCCCGTTCTTCAGGAAAGTTTTCCTGTTTAAAACCCTCTGCATGTGGGGAATAAATTGCCTATCAAAGGCACTGGAGTGCTATGGATCTACATACAGGCTCCCAGGTTACTGGCTTGGGGCTCGAAGTGGAGTTATTTCAGCTTTAGGGAAAAAGCCTTTAAAAGTGCATCCCCAGGCCTTGATTGCTGCCAAGGCCACATCCTTATGGGCCCGTGCTTCAGAATGCAGGAACTGTTCTTCTCCTGCCTGGTGGTCACCTGTGTCACCGTATGTGGGATGGATTCACTGAAACAAGTGTGAATGGCTTGCAAAATGCCTGGCTGTGAACTTCCTCAAACACAGCCTCCCCAAGGAGAGCCATTGATAAGAAGGGTGACTTGGAGGGGTGTGGTGGCATGATCTGATCAAGCGCCACTCACAGGTACCAGGCTGTCTACACTGCGTGTGCAACACTGTCATGCTCTGGTGTAGAAGCAGCTTATAAATGTGTCCAGCCTCAGTCCTGGTGCAATGACAGTGCAGGTGAGACTGGAACCAGGACCTCCTGTCACTTACTCTCTGATCTGCTCATGTCATGGCTCCTTGAGCTACTGAGTCTGTCAGTGGAAGCTGCAGCACAGTTTATAAACCTATGGCAGCATTGCGCAGGGGTATTGCCATGGGTGAATTCACAAACTCCATTGTGGCACTGTGCTAGCGCCAGTGAGTCCCTGTCCACCTTTCATGCTAAGCACCCAAAAGTGCATGTTCCTCAGATGCTGCTCTGTCTAACAGCTACGTGTGACGGGATCCCTGGGGTGCAACCTGGAAATAGGGTACTGCTGTGCTCCCTTAACTCTCCAGCCTGGACTCCCTCTCACAGTGCTTTGCCAGTGACAAGCAGCAAACCCCTCCAGGTGCTGTTATCACTCAGCACAACCGTATGTGGAGCCCCACACCCAGCTAGATTGCATGAATGCTCCCTGAGCCACTCATGAATCAAACAGAGAAAGGCACCAGCCAATTCCCCCCACCTCCTTAGCCTTGCACCCCAGAACTTTACTGTCTTGCCCTGCCTGGTTAGAAGCCTGACCAGTGTAAGTTTATTACCCAGTCAGCTCTTCCCTCAATGTGGAGAGGACATGCACCAGGCTTTGTAAACTGAGCTGAGGTTTCCCAAGCACTTCACACAAAATACACTGTTTTAGGTAAAGTATAAAACAGATTTATTAACTACAGAATTATAAATTTTAAGTGATTACAAATGGTAGGCATGAAAGATTAGAGAAAGTTACCAAAGAAAATAGAAGATAAACACACAATCTAAATCTTAAACCTTATTACATTAAGCAGTATTTAGATCAGCAGTTTTCTCACCCCAGTGGATGAACAGGCTTCTCTTAAGCCTGGACCAGTCTTCTAGAATCATAGAATCTCAGGGTTGGAAGGGACCTCAGGAGGTATCTAGTCCAACCCCCTGCTCAAAGCAGGACCAAACCCAACTAAATCATCCCAGCCAGGGCTTTGTCAAGCCTGACCTTAAAAACCTCTAAGGAAGGAGATTCCATCACCTCCCTAGGGAACCCATTCCAGTTCTTCACCACCCTACTAGTGAAAAAGTTTTTCCTAATGTCCAACCTAAACCTCCCCCTCTGCAACTTGAGACCATTACTCCTTGTTCTGTCATCTTCTACCACTGAGAACAGTCTAGATCCATCCTCTTTGGAACCCCCTTTCATGTAGTTGAAAGCAGCTATCAAATCCCTCCTCATTCTTCTCTTCTGCAGACTAAACAATCCCAGTTCCCTCAGCCTCTCCTCATAAGTCATGTGCTCCAGCCCCCTAATCATTTTTGTTGCCCTCCGCTGGACTCTCTCCAATTTATCCACATTACTCCAAATGAGGCCTCGCCAGTGCTGAGTAGAGGGGAATGATCACATCCCTCGATCTGCTGGAAATGCCCCTACTTATACAACCCAAAATGCCATTAGCCTTCTTGGCAACAAGGGCACACTGTTGACTCATATTCAGCTTTTCGTCCACCGTAACCCCTAGGTCTTTTTCTGCAGAACTGCTGCCCAGCCATTCGGTCCCTAGTCTGTAACAGTGGATGGGATTCTTCCGTCCTAAGTGCAGGACTCTGCACTTGTCCTTGTTGAACCTCATCATATTTCTTTTGGCCCAATCCTCTAATTTGTCTAGGTCCCTCTGTATCCTACCCCTACCCTCCAGCGTATCAACCACTCCTCCCAGTTTAGTGTCATCTGCAAACTTGCTGAGGGTGCAGTCCACACCATCCTCCAGATCGTTAATGAAGATATTGAACAAAACCAGCCCCAGCACCGACCCTTGGGGCACTCCACTTGATACCGGCTGCCGACTAGACATGGAACCATTGATCGCTACCCTTTGAGCCCGACCATCTAGCCAGTTTTCTATCCACCTTACCGTCCATTCATCCAGCCCAGACTTCTTTAACTTGCTGGCAAGAATACTGTGGGAGACTGTATCAAAAGCTTTGCTAAAGTCCAGAAATAGCACATCCACTGCTTTCCCCTCATCCACAGAGCCGGTTATCTCATCATAGAAGGCAATTAGGTTAGTCAGGTCATCCTCGGCTTCTCGGCATTCCTGTTGCTTCCAGCGTAGGTGGGGGAGGAGAAAGGCAAAGGCATACTGCAACTGTTTCCTATTTTATATCCTTTGTCCCTGTGCCGAGAAGACACTTGCCCAGACATGTCTTGGTGGGCTTTGCTGAGTCACTGGGTTGAGCAATCTTCTGGTGTGGTCTTATGCAACTGAGCCATAGAGTTGAGCAGTTGAGCAGTCCCCATTGTGTGGTGCTTGGGCAGCTGTCATTGAATTGTAAATCCCTTGATTACACCTCCCCTGATGATTAATAGTCATTGAGCACCTTCCTGGGCATGGTTTGCCTTCTTTGTATGTCACTAGCAAACTTACAGCATATTTCAGTAACAACCATACAGCAAAATCTCATAACTTTATACATGTGAATGATATACATATTTGGACAGAAGAACGGGTTTCAGGAGATCATGACCTTTCATATGATACCTTACATGGCATGTGTTGTATGAAATATCACAACCCTATGTGCATAATGAATATGGGGGTTACAGGGTGCCATTTTGAGGGACAGTTTATCAGACTACACCAGCACTTTCAAACCATCCAACTCCTTCCTGCTTGTGCTTTGTCTTTAATATTCACTTTGGCTGAAATCCTGACCCTACTGAAGTTAATGGGAGCTTTGTCACTAACACCAATGGTGGCTGGATTCCCCCTTCATATGGTGCTTGCATAAATAATAGTCTTACTGAAATGAACTAAAAAATGTCTTGCAAAATTCCCCTTTTCCAATGCAAGTAAGTGTTGAGCAAAGGAGAGGAATGTCTCTGGCTGTTTTGTTGTCATTCTCCTTCTACTATTGGGGAGCCAAGTGGATTTGGTGTCAGGGCTAGTACATTTTCATGGCAAATGTGAAAGTCATAAACAAAACAGGGCTGTAAGGGATCAGTCATTGTGAAATGCTCCCATGGCTAGTCTCTCATGCTGAAAAGTCTTCTTCTCGGGAACGTGTTGAAGCTGTCAGTAGCTGGCAGCGGCAGCTGTGACTGTGCTGTCTGTGTATTTGCAGTCGGAGTCGTACCAGGAAGACATCTACCCGATGACAGCTGGAGCCCAGCCAGCACTCACAGCGCAGGAATGGCTGAATGGAATTAATAAAGGTCAGGCTTGCAGAAAGAGGACAGAGTCAAACATTGATTGGATTGTCTGGTGTATTCACAAAATGTCATTAGCTATTTTACTCTTTAGCTACTGGAAAATCTTGGCAGAGGAAAAATTGTATAAATAAAAAATCTGTACTGAGTGTCTCAGAGCTGTGTATTACCTTTGGAAATAACTCCAAACGTGAGCCTGATTATTTGAACCTAGAGATCTCCTGTGTTTTGTTCAGGGCTGATGTGTGTGCTCTACATGTGTGCTAACCATTCACCTACTTACATTGTAGGTCCTGTCCTGGTATCTTTGAGACCAGGCTCTGAAATCCTGAATTCTCTGCCACAATTTCCTGAGAAAGAACCATCGCCGCTGTCCACAGAATCAAACCGGTACCAGGGCAGGACAGAAAGAATGGCAATGAAGGAAATTCAGAAGCAAAGTGGGATCCAAGAAAAGAGAGGCCAGAAAAAAGTGGAGGAAAGGTCGCAGGGAGACCGACAAATGCAGCTTTCAAATGGCTTCGACTTATTTGAGTGTCCTCCACCCAAAACTGAGAATGAGGTCTGGCTGTGGGAAAGCATGTGGGCGTGGGGGTGTGGGGGGGAATTACATGCAGCTGGCAACGTGTGCAAACTGCAGATGTTTTGTATAGGCATAGATTGAACTGAAAAACAATGCCAAGGGTCTGCAGTGTGGGACTTGGGTGCATAAGCAGAGCTAAAGAAACCCCCGACTTCAGTGCCAGCATGCTGGGCACACAACTAGCGCTAGCCAAGACCTGTCCATGCCCCTGCCCCCTGGGAGTTCACGATGTAAACAACAAAGGAATGGTTACCATCGCCGTTGGACAGATGGGAACTGAGCCCTGGTCTACACTGCAGAGTTAGGTCAACGTAAGGCAGCTTACATCGACCTAACTCTCTAAGCGTCCACACTAAAATGTAGCTCCCAGTGATGTAAGTCGCCCACTACACTGACTTAGTAACTCCACCTCTGCGAAAGGCATAGCACATAGGTTGGTGTAGTTGGCAGTGTCAGTGTAGACACTGCATTATTTCCATTGCCTGTTGGCTGTCAGCCCTGCGCAGGGCCCACAGCTGGAACCCGCCCTCCACTGCTG
Source organism: Mauremys reevesii (assembly GCF_016161935.1). Lineage (NCBI taxonomy): Eukaryota > Metazoa > Chordata > Testudines > Geoemydidae > Mauremys > Mauremys reevesii. The sequence continues at coordinate 130,434,440 of NC_052628.1, forward strand.
GGCCAACAGCAGAAGCTGTCAGCCGGGCCCAGGACTCAGTTTCACAGCAGGGAGCCTACCAGAAGTGAAATTGACATTCTTGTCAGTTTCATGGGTCCTATGATTTCAGCTTTGGTCTCTGGCTGTCAGCCCCCGGGGCTAGAGGACTGTGGTAGGTGAGCTCTGCACAACCGTCAGTGCCCCACAGTGACCCACGTCAGTCAGTGCAAGCTCTTCTGGTGAGGACATGCTACCCTCCTTCCGCCGGCAGTGTGTGAACACCAATAGCCAATTGAATTACTGCCGTGGCTGTAGGTGGACCTAACGTAAGTTGACCTAATTTTGTAGTGTAGACATGGCCTCAGTGTCTTACATTGGTGGGAGATACATTTTAGTGTACTCACCCGCTATACTGGTTTAATACTCCACCTCTGCGAGAGGTGTAGTGCTGAGCTCGATGTAGTTAGGTCAGTGCAGCATCAGTGTAGACACTGCGTTGCTTGCATCGTGTGTGGCTGCCTTTCAGAAGCCATCCCACAATGTCCCACACTGACAGTTAAATCGGTGCAAGCGTTCCTGGTGAGGATGCGCATTGCTGACACCAGGAGCATAGTGTGCATGTGTAAAAGCGATGTAATTACTTTGGTGGCTGTACACTGATGTAACTTAGGTCGACTTAATATTGTAGTGTAGACTTGCCTAAGGGAGCACAGGGAGTCAATGGCACAGCCAGGAATTGGACCCAGGTGTCCTGAGTGCCAGGGCAGTGTTTTAGCAAGCAGCCCATTGGTGGATTGGAGTCACCTTGCCTGGGGGTGGGGCTGGGATGGAAAGAAATGCCTATTCTTCTGTCTCTTTCCTTTCCTGTGTGTTAAGGATGTAGAGCTTTGCAGGGACAACAGGTGGTGCCTGGCATGGGCAAGGTGCCTAGTCTAAGCTGTCAGGTAGTGACTGCAGTGCCTAGCTGCTTTGGGAGGCTCTGGGCACCCTGGTTTATGCTGTAGAGCTGCAGTGGAGCACAGACGTTCATGTGCATTATGCCTAGACCCAGCTGGGGCACAACAGAAATAAACAGAAATGCTGTTTGTTTTACAGCTGTTGCAGATGTTTTACCGACAGCAGGAAGAAATCCGGAGACTGCGAGAGCTGGTTAACCAGAGGGACGTTCAAGTCAAACAGCTAGAACTGGAGATTAAAAACATCCGCATGGACTCGGGCAGGTACTGAGGTGGCAGGCCCGCTCTGCCGCCAGGGCATGCACTGTGCCTGCAGCAGACACCCAGGGCCTCATGAGAATGACTCGTTCTATGTTTTGCATTGGGAAAAAGGAGGTGAATGCAGTGCAAACTTCCCTTGGCCCTGATGGCCACCTGCCTGCTGTCCTGGGTGCTGCGTGTGGATCTGCTTGGCAGCTCTGCAATGTGCTGCCAGCCAGTTCTCTCACTGCAGGGGATCCCAGGTTAAAGGCACTTCCAGAGCTGCACCAAGTCTGAGGAGACTGAGGCTGGAACAGTGCAGGAAAGACTCTGGTCTGCGGCCTCCGTGCAACTCCCCTGCGCACCACAAGGGCGCTGGAGCAGGGCTGGACGGGCTCTGGTCTGCAGCCTCCGTGTGACTCCCCTGCGTGCTATGAGGGAGCTGGAGCAGGGCTGGCTGGGCTCCTGCCTGCGGCCTCCGTGTGACTCCCCTGCGTGCTATGAGGGCGCTGGAGCAGGGCTGGCCGGGCTCCGGCCTGCAGCCTCCATGTGACTCCCCTGCGCACCACAAGGGCGCTGGAGCAGGGCTGGCCGGGCTCCGGCCTGCGGCCTCCGTGTGACTCCCCTGCGTGCTATGAGGGCGCTGGAGCAGGGCTGGACGGGCTCTGGTCTGCGGCCTCCGTGTGACTCCCCTGCGTGCTATGAGGGCGCTGGAGCAGGGCTGGCTGGGCTCCGGCCTGCAGCCTCCGTGTGACTCCCCTGCGCACCACAAGGGCGCTGGAGCAGGGCTGGCCGGGCTCTGGTCTGCGGCCTCCGTGTGACTCCCCTGCGTGCTATGAGGGAGCTGGAGCAGGGCTGCCGGGGCTCTGGTCTGCAGCCTCCGTGTGACTCCCCTGTGTGCTATGAGGGCGCTGGAGCAGGGCTGGCTGGGCTCCGGCCTGCAGCCTCCGTGTGACTCCCCTGCGCACCACAAGGGCGCTGGAGCAGGGCTGGCCGGGCTCTGGTCTGCGGCCTCCGTGTGACTCCCCTGCGTGCTATGAGGGAGCTGGAGCAGGGCTGGCTGGGCTCCGGCCTGCAGCCTCCGTGTGACTCCCCTGCGTGCTATGAGGGCGCTGGAGCAGGGCTGCTGGGCCTCTGGTCTGCGGCCTCCGTGTGACTCCCCTGCGTGCTATGAGGGCGCTGGAGCAGGGCTGGCCGGGCTCTGGTCTGCAGCCTCCGTGTGACTCCCCTGCGTGCTATGAGGGAGCTGGAGCAGGGCTGGCCGGGCTCCGGCCTGCAGCCTCCGTGTGACTCCCCTGCGTGCTATGAGGGAGCTGGAGCAGGGCTGGCCGGGCTCCTGCCTGCAGCCTCCGTGTGACTCCCCTGCGTGCTATGAGGGCGCTGGAGCAGGGCTGGCCGGGCTCCGGCCTGCAGCCTCCGTGTGACTCCCCTGCGTGCTATGAGGGCGCTGGAGCAGGGCTGCTGGGCCTCTGGTCTGCGGCCTCCGTGTGACTCCCCTGTGTGCTATGAGGGCGCTGGAGCAGGGCTGCTGGGCCTCTGGTCTGCGGCCTCCGTGTGACTCCCCTGCGTGCTATGAGGGCGCTGGAGCAGGGCTGGCCGGGCTCCGGCCTGCAGCCTCGGTGTGACTCCCCTGTGTGCTATGAGGGAGCTGGAGCAGGGCTGGCCGGACTCTGGTCTGCAGCCTCCGTGTGACTCCCCTGCGTGCTATGAGGGAGCTGGAGCAGGGCTGGCCGGGCTCCGGCCTGCAGCCTCCGTGTGACTCCTCTGTGTGCTATGAGGGAGCTGGAGCAGGGCTGGCCGGGCTCTGGTCTGCAGCCTCCGTGTGACTCCTCTGTGTGCTATGAGGGAGCTGGAGCAGGGCTGCCGGGGCTCCGGCCTGCGGCCTCCGTGTGACTCCCCTGCGTGCTATGAGGGCGCTGGAGCAGGGCTGGCCGGGCTCTGGTCTGCAGCCTCCGTGTGACTCCTCTGTGTGCTATGAGGGAGCTGGAGCAGGGCTGCCGGGGCTCCGGCCTGCAGCCTCCGTGTGACTCCTCTGTGTGCTACAGGCATGTGGCTTTAAGCATGGGGCCTGCTGCCAGCCTGTGCTTGGACTGCAGCTGCAGTGGCCCTGCCCTCCATGGCAGGTGGGGAAGCGGGAAGGCTGCCAGTGCCAGACAGGTGCTGTGTGGAGTGGAGCCCTCAGAGGAACCATCACAACACCCAGACTGGAACTGGCCCCTGCTGCTGCTCTTCCCCTGGCCCCCACCAAAAGGGTGTTTGATGGGGAGGGTCATGAGAGCAATGAACTCCTGCTGCAGGCTGGACGCTGCCTCCCCTTGTTCTGGTGCAGCAGAAAGCCCCCAGGGCAGGCCGGATAGCAGCCCCTGTCCCTTCAGCCCGGGGAGCCAGAGGCCATGGCCCCCATCACTTCTAAAAGTGGGAGGGCATAGCCACTTCCTTCCTGGCTTACGGGCGGTGAGAAGAGCAAGCGGCAGGCAGGGCCCTGGGGGGAAGAGGTGGAGTGAGGGTGGGGCCCTGGGGAAGGAGTGGGGGTGGGGCCGCAGTTCAGGCACTAGTGGCCCCTCCACGTCTAGCGAGTTTCTGGCGCTCCTGCCCCTGCCCCAGGGCGATCAGGCTGCATGCTGGCGTAAAGGCCTGTGGGCACCGGGGGTGATGTCAAAGGACAGCGCATTGCACTAACCAGGGACGGGATTCTGTCACACGATGCTCCTGGTGCTTCCTGGAGGAGGGAAATGCAGGAGCTCTGCCCAGGACATGCCGCCCAGGGCGCATAGGCAACGAGACGGCCAGCCGCACTCTTTTAGGCCTTAGTTTCCCAGAAGAGTGAGAGAGTCACTGGAGGCAAGTGGGTGCTGAAAATCCATGTGGCTGCTGTGTGAGAACATCTCTGCCCCTGCACAAGGGCTGGGTCAGGGAGTGGCCCTGTCATAAGGCCAGTACCAAAGACCTGGAGAGGCTCTGCCTAACGCTGCAATGTTCTTGGTATCACCTCAAGCTCCACGTCTCTAAAGCTGAGGTTAATATCTCCCCTGATGTTTCCCCTCCTCTGGCTTATTATTAACACCTAACTGCTCTGCATAGAGCTCTGTAGGCCTGCACTGCACTACGCTGAATGCCACAAGTCTTCAGTGCACTGCACATGGTGTTCCAGGGTTGCCCTGCTGTACAAGGCACTGTAGGCCTCACTGCACTACACTGGATGCCATAGGTCAACACTGCACTGTACATGGTGCTCTAAGGCTACACTGCTGCACAGGGCACTATAGGGGCTGCACTGCACTATACTGGATGCTGTAGGCCCACACTACACTGCACAGGGCACTGTAGGGCTGCATTGCACTGGGCATCATTGGCTTGCACTGCACACAGGGAGTGACATCCTGGAGTCATGTTAACTCTGGCATAAATCTCTTGGGCCCAGCTGGAGACTTGGGCCCATTGCTTGCCCCAAGCAGCTTAACACTTTCCAACCTTCCCATTAAACAGGCTTGTACATGCAGCCCATTGCCACCATCTCAGCTTTGTCCCATGTCATCTCCTGCCTTAACGCCTGCAACTTCCCCTTCCCTGGCCTCCCCCAGTCCCATCCTCCCATCCTGTCCCTCCATCCCATCTCACCCCATGGGCACCGACATCATTTCCCTGACCTGACTTCCCTACCTGCCTGGATGCCCCATTGGTTCCAGGCACTTTTGGCTCAGCCTCTGCCACCTCATCTGCTCCTCTCTGCACCATCCAAAGCGCATGTCCACCCACTCCTCTGCCTCCTTCGTTCATGCCCCATTGCAGCTCTTGCCCCACTGTCCCACTCCCCGTGTCTGCAACAGCTTCCCAGCCAGCCACCGCCACTGCCCTGTTACCCTAACATTGTGCACTGCAAAGAAGGTGTGGGTCAGTTACAGGCCTGGCCCTGGCCACTCCCACTTCTCACGCAATGTGAACAGAAAACAAGGGTGTAGGCGGGAGCCAGCTTTCACCTGCACTCCGGTAAGGAGAGTCCGTCTGTGGGGGACGGCTGTGAACAGGGCTGCATGCCAGGCCCATTCTCTAAACTCAGCCATTTTCCAAGGGACAGAAGGAAGAATTGCTGTAACTAAAAGTCACTGCAACAACGAGGATTCATCTGCAAGAGAGAATTGAGGGCTCTGTCCTGCAAACACTCCCATGGGCCCAGAACCTGCTCGCCCTGACTCCAAGGAAAATGCCCGGAAGAGACGTGTTTGCAGGGTTGGGCCGACACATGCTTAAACTCTGGTAGGTAAGAGTCAGAGAAGAATGGCAACATGCCTCTCCTTTAGCTGTGCTGCAGGGAGAGTTCACACAGCCCCATGCAGCTCTAAATAAGAACCAATAAACATAGGTGCTAAAACCAGTCACACACTTCCTTGCTTCACTGTAAACTGGTCTCCTCTATTGGCTGGGGGGAAACTATGTTCTCCTTTTAATAGTGCCCCTGTGTGTGCTCCACTGCACATGCATACGCGCCTCTCGAGCCCTTGATCGGAGATTTTGCATTAGCAGTGTCTGTCCAATCACACGTGCTCTACACAACCTTGCGGCGCCCTCCATGGTTGTATAGGGCTGTGCAGGTGAACGGTCCTCAGTTCCTTCTCTGCCGCGTCGCTGAGACCGAGCTCCAGCGTCTCTGCCTCGTGCACACCGCAGCGTGTTTACAGTCCTTGTTACTGAAGGCATGTCCACACTACAGGTTTAGGTCAACTGAAGTCAGGTTGGCCTACAGCCACCGCAGTCATTGAATTGGCTGTTGGAGTCCACGCTACTTTCCTGCCAGCGCTGTGCATGCTCACCAGGAGAGCTTGTGCCAACTGAAGAGGGGCATTGTGGGGCACTGACAGCTGTGCAGGGCTGACAGCCAGAGCCCCCCCCACCCCAGAGCTGACAGCTGGAGCCCCCCCTCCCCGCCACCCCAGGGCTGACAGCCGGAGGAGCCAGAGAGGAAATGTGAAATCATAGCAGCCGTGAAACTGATAAGAATGTCAATTTCACTGCTAGTAGGTTTCCTGCTGTGAAGTTGAGCCCTGGGCAGGACTCACAGTTTGGGCTGTCAGCCCTGGGGCGGGGTGGAGGCTCCAGCTGTGAGCTCCATGCAGGACTGACAGCCATCAGGTGATGTAGGTAACACAACAGATCAGGCCTTAATTAGTTTTTATTGCTTTAGGATTAGTTTGATAGCTGTGAGAGGTTCAGCTTTTCCTCTCCCCGTTTTTCCTGCGTAATTTTTCTGGCCTGGCTGGGCAAGCCTGGCTTGGCAGGTTTCAAAGGCTGCTGGCCTTGTCAGGAGCTAGCCTGATCAGCAACGGCCACTCTAAGTGTACCTGTTGCTTGGGAGAGTCTCTTATCTCCCAAGAGTGTAATTTTTTCTTGGCTCTCAAATCTAGAGCACAGAAGAATCGGGAGACCTAACTGAAGCTGATGCTGATTGAGCACTCCCTTCGACCACCTCTGAGTCAGGTCAGGAGATGCCCCAGCCCATACATCTATCTCTGGGCAGATCCAGTGATCCCTCAGTCTTGGCCAAGGTATTTCCTAGGAAGGGGAAGACCTCAGAGGACTCAGGGAAGGCTCCAAGAAGAGGAGCTCAGTCTGCCACCTCAAGCCCCCAAGAAGTTCTGAGCTCCCATTAGGTCTACAGGGTCAGTGGCCTCATCTTCTTGACTCAGAACTGTGGAGGCAAAAGACCCTTCCTCTAGTACTGGCGGAGCTGAGAGATCCTGGAGCACTTCAGAGAAACAGCTCCAGCAGGGCCCCAGTACCATCTGTGAAGGACGGGGAGGTACGGGACATACAGTGCTCTAGAACAGCACCATCTACATCATACTTACCGGCAGTAACTTCCCACTTGGCTCTGTTGGTACTGACAAAAATCAAAGTCTTCAGCACCGGTGCCTACGCACTCCAAACCAACAGTACTGTCCACGCCAACTGCTGCATCAGTACTGACCCACTCAGTACCAAGGAATTCCACTACTCCAGGGACTTGTCAGTGTTAGACAAGCCAGAGTCCCCACTGCTTATGGGTGCTGAATGACTCTCAGTACAGAAACCCCAGTCTCCGGCTTACCCAGTACCACAGGATTCTCCATCCTTTTCTATTGGAGGCAAACCCACCCCCACTGCAGGACACTGAGAGAGATGAAAGAGACATTCAATCGGTCTCGTCCTTATCAGTGAGAAGTTCCTTTCCAAATCATCACAGAAACCCATACTTTGATAAGATTCCTTGTCCATGTCAGGGATGATGGGTATTGTCCCCTCTCACATATGGTCCTACTCACTCGGCATACTGGGATCCATGGGTGACATATTGGCAGCAATTTGCCAGACCTCCAGCTCTATTCCACTGGGAGATTAGGGTTACACAGTCCCTTACACCAAACCCCCAACACAAAGAGACCTTCGAGAAATAGGAGGCTGTGGGGGGAAGGAGGCTACTCTTCAACCCTATTTTGTCTTTGTTGCCAGATGGGACAGCCATGCTCTCAACACCATTGATAGCTGATGATTTTTGTCAATTCCAGGTCCTTGTGAAGAAGGTGGCTAACACCCTCCGGATATCCCCTGAGGAGGTTAAAGACTCTCAATGCAAGCTCCTGAATATTCTGCAATCAGGTACACCCACCCAGGTTGCACTACCCATTAATGAAGCATTCCTGGATCCAGCAAAGACTGTGTGTCAAACTTCTGCCACCATCCTGCCAACATGTGAACAGGCAATTATGTTTATCCCAGAGACTCAGAATATTTGTTTTCCTACTGCTCCCCACCCCAATTCCCTTGTGATGGATGTCGTAAAAGAGGGGGGTAAACAGCATTACTCCAGGTCTACTCCTTATGATAAGAACCAGGAAAAGTTAGACCCTTTTGGACAAAAGGCATTTGCATCTGCAACCCTCCAGTTTTGGACTGCAAACTATCAGGCAATTGTGGCTGAATATGATTACACAATTACAACATGTTTGCATTCCGTATTGAACAGCTTTATTGAACAGTGTTCCACAGAAGCACAGTGAACACTTCCAGGCCATCATTAAATAGGGTCAGTTATTAGCCAGAAACTCTCTTCAAGTGTCTTTAGATTCTGTTGGATGTTGCTGCTAGGTTCATTTGCAATGTGTTTGTCATGTACAGGGTGTCACGACTCCAGACGTCGGGGTTTCTGAGAGAGGTTCAGAATATGTTGAGGACGTCCCATCTGACAGCCAAAGGGCTCCAGGGCCATGTGGGGGGCTCTGGGTAGATACACCCCCACAAACGAGATTTAGCAGGTCTCAAGCTGCCCAGAGATCACACCCAGCTCAGTTCTCTAGTTTTCACAGAACCACCAAACCTACTAGAAAAAGACAAGGAAATGAGCTTCTCATCCTTCTTTAGTGAGTGCCCAGTCATCATTAAAACAGCTATTTTGACAGGTTTGACCTTCTCAGCTCCAGTTTGCAAGCTAGCAACCTTTTACACACCTCTCCTCTTTTGGAGGTCACCTTCCCATTTCAAACAGGCCTGGTGATGTATTGCAACAAACAGGTGGGTCAGCACCATCCACTTCATTTCCTTCCACCCTGTCCATCTTCAGGGACCTCTCTCATGAGACTATACTGAGCCAAGAGACACACTGAGCAATAGAACACATCCCATCCCCTCACACAGGAAAAGGGTTTTACTTCGTGTTATCTTGTGCCAAAGAAGGATGGAGGTTGGCGTCTGACCTCAGATCTAAAACAACCGAACAAATTTGGAAAGCCTCAAAAGTTCAGGATGGTGATTCTGACAGCTATAATTCCCTCTCTAGAGCCAGGAGATTGGTTTTTCAACCCTTGACTACAAGGACGCCTGTTTCCATATAGCAATACATCCTGCACACAAGAGATACCTGTGTTTTCACCATGGGACAGGTGTATTTCCCTTTGGCTTGTCTTTGGCCCCAAGGGTGTTCTCAAAAATTCTAGCAGTAGCGGCTGTTTACCTTCGACAAGAAGCAATTTTAGTCTTCCTGTATCTCAACGACTGGCTCCTCAAGGGCCAATCTTACAAAGCAACTAACTTACAACTAACTTCCACCTGGATAGCGCGCTCTCTTTTCCAGGAGTTGGGTCTCCAGCTAAACGTGAAGTAGTCCAAGATAGCCCCTGTACAGAGAATACCATTCATAGGGGCAGATTTACATTCGTTGGCAGTCTTTCTTCCCAAGTACAGATTCATAATTCTGTTGAATCTGTTCAATATGATTCAAGGAAGCCCCTGTACTAAAGTAAGGAACTGTTTGCAGCTCCTGGGTTGTATGGCAGCTTGCATCTTTGTGACTGAGTACACAAGATTATGTCCCCTGCTGCTTTCAAGGCCAGTTCAGGAGGAACTATTCCTCAACCAAGACAACTTGGACAGACAGGTCCTGTCCCGGTAAATAACTCCCTGGACTGGTGAAAGAATCAACACATTGTGCAGATGTCCCTTTCATCCACCTAGCTCTAACAATAACTGTGACAATGGATACATCACTGTTAGGGTGGGGAGCATATCTCAATACCCTCACAACTCGGAGCAGATGGTCATCTCAGGAAACCAGTCTCTTGTTGGAACTCAGCGCAGTCAGGAATGCCTGCCTTCCATTCATATCTCTCATCAAGGGCAAATCCATCAGGATCATGACGGATAATGGCAAGATCCCCCCTGTGTGCCAAAGTTATAAAATTGTGGAACTGGTGTATAGCCCATCAGATTCAGATCTCCATCCTCTCCCTTCCTGGAGCCCAGAATGTCACAGCTGATATGCTCAGCAGGTGCTTCTCCAAGGGCTACAAATGGGAGTTGGACTCAACTTCTTCACAGGCTACTCCAGAGGTGGGGACTTCCCAAGGTGGACCTATTTGCCACATTCAGCAACAAGAAGTGTTCCCTTTTCTGCTCAAGAGGAGGCTTAGGTTGCCTCTCTTTGGGACACGCTTTTCGCTTTCCCTGGTTGAAGGGCCTGTTTTACGCATTCCTCTGACACCAGTAATTCTAATTCTGGCAGATGAATAAAATCAGACAGGACAAGGCCAGGGATATCCTCATATTACCAGCTTGGCCAAGGCAAGCTTGGTATCCATATCTTCTTCACCTGTGTGTGCAGCCGGCATTCAATCTTACTGCTGTCCCCTCATCTCCTCTCCCAGGATGCAAGTTGGGTGCTTCACCCCAACCTGGGGGCCCTCTGTCTCGAAGCAGGATTAGAATCCATCTGCTCAACAGGCGTACACCCAGTATTACTAAAATAGTAGAAGGGAGTCACTCAAATTACATATCTTCAGAAGTGGAAAAAGTTCAACCACCAATGTCAACATCACCTCCTTGTGCCTGAATCTTGGCTGCTCTTGGTCATCTTGGGTTATCTGCTGGATTTAAAAATATTGGTTTTATCAATGAGTTATATTAAGATCCATCGGGCTGCTATATCAGCATTTCATTCCCACTAGCGGGGTTTTCTGTGTTTGTGACCTCTAGATTTATTAAGGTTTTGGGGAAACTTTACCCCCAGGTTAAGGATCTTTCTCCAACTTGGGACCTCAACCTGGTACTTAGATACTTCATGGGACCTCCATTTGAGCCTATGGAACCTTGGTTCATTTATCTATTACTCCTGGGGGGATTCTGCGCAAAAAAATTAAAAAATATGCGCCTAAAACTTAAAATTCTGCAAATGTTATTTGTCAAAATAATGCAATATAATCACACCAGTTTCAATTGTTTTGGTAAGTTATTTAAAGTACAATACAGAAAAAAAGTCACTAACTATTAAGTAGTTCCTAAACACATGAAAGTTAAGTTACAAATACTTGGTAACTAATACCCTGCATTCCAGTTATAATCCTGGATTATCATTTAAATTATGTTACAGAACACCAAACAGGGAAAAAAATGGAGAATGTAATTTTAAATTGCTCAGACTTTTACATGTGAAAGTCATAGAGTTTTGCTAATCATTGTCCTGGACCTAGCTGGGTACTTTGGGAAGTGCTTGGTTCTGATTGTCCTGACATTTTATTGACTGCTTGGTAAATGTTTTATTTGCCCTCAAAAGTCTTTTTTTTTTTTAAATGGGTAAGTAAAAACGTAAGCCCATTGTGCTACTTTGGCACAGGAAAAAAGTGAGAATGCGCATAGATCTTCCTAGCTGATTCCCTTACTGTCATTTATAAAGCTTTACATCACTCTGGCAATGTAGGGGCTTTAAAACTTTTACAGGTTTTTTTGCTCCTGGGGGACTTGACTGAGGATGGGAACTGTTAACTAACACTAGAATAATTAACCATGTTACATTTCTGCCTCAGAGAATGAGGTCAATTAACCATCAACAGAAACATTAACAAAATGTGTTGTTTTTTACAAAAGCTATTTTCTTTTACTTTAAAACAAACAATTTCCAGTAACATTATAGTAATATTTAATTAAGTGTTTTTTCAATTCTCAAGAAGTTACATTTTACTAGGCAGGCAGGCTGCTATACTTCTGCCTTGGGGACAGAGCCTTTCTCCTGCAAAACAAAAAGACCTACCCTCCTCCATGCCCCTCGAGCTGCAGTATCAAGAGAGAGGGACAGAGTCTCTCTTTCTTGTTGGCCAGCCCTGCCCCTTTCCCCACAGTGATTTGTGTCTTGAAGCTGCTCCAGGCATGCAGAACAGCCACACAGCCTGGGCTGCTGGGGTAGAGACGTGTGTCCTCCCAGAGATTTCTTTTGCGTTTTTCTGCGTGGGGGGCACAGAAATATGCGGGCCATATGAATTCTGTGCCTCCACATGGGTGCAGAATTCTGTCAGGAGTAATCTAGGAAGATGACCTTTCTAATACCTGCCATGTCAGCCTGCAGGGTGGGAGAGATTGGAGCCTTAATGGTATTTTTCAGGGACAAGATCTCCTTACGGCCATGCCCAAAGTTCTCACCTAAGTGCCGTCAGATTTCCATCTTAGACAAGTATATTCATATACCAATATTTTTTCCGAAACCCCAGAGACCACATGAGACCTCCTTTCATATGTTAGATGTACGATGGGCATTTGCCTTTTACCTGGATAGGACCAAGCAATTTTGGAATCACCTAGAATGTTTGTCTCCATCACAGAAAGCTCTAGAGGGTCCATGATTTCTTCACAGAGACGTTGAGAGGGATCATTGGGAATATTGTTGCTTGCCATGATCCAGCTGGTGCTTTGGCCCCCCAGAGGACAATAGCACACTCTACCGGATGATAAGCAACTCCCAGAGTGTTACTCAAAAACATGCCAATATCCAAGAGATGCAGAGCTGCTACATGGACATCAGTTCATGCCTTTACTGAACACTACCCCTTGGTCCATACCACTAAATCAGATGTGGCACTTAGTTCTGCTGTACTGTCTTCAGTCTTGGACTCAATTCCAAAGCTCTCTGTTCCCTATGAGGATATTGCTTGGAAGTCACCTGAAGTGGAGCACCTATAGAGACATTACTTGCAATAGCTGTGGGTGCTCCACTACCTGTCCTCTGTCCCCTCTGCTTTGGACTGTTCTTTGCTGGATGGTCAGATAGAGAAGGAACCAAGGATGGTTTTCCCGCACAACCCTCAGTGTGTGCCACAAGGTTGTATAGAGCCATGTGTGGGCTGAACAAACAGTGCTAATGGAAAATCTCTAATCAAGGGCTCAAATGGCTCTGAAATGAAGCATCTGTAGGGACACCCATCTTGAAGAACCACAGTTACTGCACAAGGTGAGTAACCCTTTCTTCATGTGCTACAAACGGCTTTATACTTGGCTTTCCTCGTCTGTGTCTCCACACTGTGGGGTAAAAGAAATACTAGTTATGCTGCGGTTGTTTTGTACGGAGTGCTGTCTGTAGAACACACCGCCCTGCATGGTTCAGCAGGGGTGGCGGTGATGTAGCACCAGCCCTTTGGCTGCAGAGCTGGCATATGCACCCAAATCACCATTTCCAAAGGTTAGGCAAATTCGAGTTGGGCAGATGTTTTTAACCAGAAATGTGATACTTTGTGCAGGTTATCATCTACACCCCAAAGCTCTGAACATGAACATTTCAATAACAGGTTTTCATGGAAACTTCCGGACATCATTGGTGTGATACATCATCATTTTCCAACCAGCTCTGATTAAAAACCAGACACATCAGAGACAACCTTATTGATAAATACAGTATCATGCCTTTTCATGTCAGCACAAGGTGTATTTTCTTTACTTTTAGTTTTGTTTTTTATTCAGAATAAATTATTTAAATTATTTGTCAGCTAAAATAACAGGAAAATCATCTTTACACGGCATTTTTGAGTCTTCTTAGTGATTGTACTTTTGTTTATGTATATGACCAGATAGCCTCAAAATTGATCAGGAATCATGGTTTTTAACCAATTATCAATAGACTTGTTGATCTCAATGTTTACTTGAAAACATAATATTTGTGTTTATTGTTTACTATCAACCTTTCAGAGAACAAAAAATATCTAATCAGCACTTGAATATGATCTTTTAAATAATACCTCTGTGTCAATGTAGTGCTGAAATGTAGTCATAAATCTTTTACAGAAAGAAATGTAATGGCAGACATTGGTTTATGCTTTATTAACCTGTGCCTAAATATGTGTGAATGATGATTTTGACATTTTCTTAAATTCCTTGTATCTTTGTAAAAAATAGAAAAAAGGGAAAAACCCAAAAGGAAAATGGAATTGTGCAATCTGTAAAGCAAATATAACTAAAGAATAAATAGCTGGCTAGAATTTTACTTTTTAATATATTAAGGGTTTGTTTTGCTAATGGTTAATTTACTTAAAGAAAAATTCAACACCATGGACTACCTGAGCAGGCTCGGCAATGTGTTTCTCTGACTGTTCCCTTTGCTCATGTGGATGGGTGGCCTTATGTTAGTTGGCAGGAACAGTAGATTATTGTAAACCCATGTATATCTTCCTTTGAGCCTTCCCTTCTGGGCACCCAAGTTGGGTACTCATCTCAGTGCCCTTTAGATTATATTGCTGTGTTTAGCCAATTTCTAATAAAACTAATATTTAAGCATTGAGATCTCTCTTGTTGCTGGGTATTTCCCGCCTTTCGACCATTACACTGTTCTGGGCGCTGAAATGTTTGTGCTGGACCCTAGACTTGAAGGAACCATAAGTAGGAGCTCAAGCTTTGAGTTCTCAGCAAAAGAGAACCCTGCTCCTCCCCCACGAAGTAAGTAGCGTGTCTGTACTTCCTGGAGACGCATCCTGTTGTGTTCTGCTGACTCTCCCTGCACATGGGATGGGAAGGGGCAGGGCTGCTGCGGCTGCTCTTGCCTTGCCCAGGCAGCACTGGGATTGGGAAGGGGGTAGAGGAGGTGACTGAAGAGTAGTGGCTCCAGGGGAGAAGCAGCAATGCGGGGAGGGGATGGGGGTCGTTTCAGCATGATTGAGGAACAGCTTGGGGGTGAGCATGATGGTATATAAAATAAGGAATGGTCTAGAGCAGTGGGGTTCATCCTTTTTTAATTGGCAACTCCTAACAAATTTCGAATGGAGGTGCCAGGTACAGACTCCTTTGGAAATCTTAGGCACCCTCAGGGGTCCCAGGACCACTCCCAGTCTAGGGGTGGGAGAGCAGGAGCTTCTAATCTCAGTATTTCACCACTCCAGAAGAAGGGGAGATTCAGTTGCATTGGGAAGTGGCAAATTCAAAACTGATAGAGGAGGGAAATATGTTTTCACACAAGGTGTGACTAGCCTGTGAAACTCATGTCTCCTGGCAGGATGTCCTGCCGGCCATGAATTTAGCAAGGTTCAAAGAGAGATGAGACATCTATGTCGTTAACAAGACTTTCCAGAGTTATAATAGTTAATACTAACAGAGTATAGGACAGGAGATAAACCCTCCTGTTTTAAAGGCAATCTCTATTAGTGGTTAGGGTAGGACCATCACGGGGAGGGTTTTATTGCCTCCCAGCTATATGCTGTGTGGGTTCTTGCACTGTCCTCTGAAACATCTGGTGCTGGACATTGTCAGAGACAGGGCTGGATGGTCCATCATGGCAATTCCCACACTTCTATCTGAAGACCCAGGGGTGGGAGAGCACATGGGTCTGCAAGGTTAAAGCTACAGCATGTTTAATCTATTTTACATTTATTTTCCCCATTTCTGGGGAACCGCAGAGCCCTCTCCTGCATTTATTCAATGCAGTTTGTGGAGTATAGGACACTGCTGGTCACTCCTGCCCATAGCTGCACAAGTCAAGCTGCCTGCACAGCTGTTCCCTATTATTGTGGACCCAAATATTCAGAAATGGCTGTTATTTGGGGTGCCCCAGTGTCTGGGTGCTCAAGTTGGGACACTTTAATAGTGCCCCATTTTTCCAGAGCTGCTAAGCATCAGCAGCACCAGTGAATTCAGCTATGGTTGTTTTGGACTTCTAAAAATCAGGCCCCTTTAAAGTGCCTCAAGTTGGGCCCCCAGAAATGGTAGCACCCCAAATCACTAGCTCTAGCCATAGTGCACAAGGGTGGGGGTGCTAGAAGCACCACTGCATGCTCTGCAGGCTGCCTGAGGGGAAGGCCTCCCTTCCCATGCCCACAGCAGCAGTCTGGAACAGGGCAGGCCTACCTGTCCAAAGCCCAGCTAATTGATTGAGGGGTGAGCAAATAGAGCAGGCCCTATGCAGCTATTGGCCAGAGGACTGGGAGGAAATCCCATCCCTCACTCCCTGCTCTTGGTTGGAGAAGGAGGATGCACGTCTAGACTGGGAGCTTAGCTCTTTTGAAGTTGGGCTGGGGGCAGGCCATAGGCCACTTTATCAGCCAGTGGGCATAGAAGCAGGATTGGAAAGAGGTGCTTTGTGACTGAGGCTGGAGCAAGCAGGCCCAATTTTGGAATCACCTGGACATGGGGCTAGGGATAGGCCTAGGGAGAAGCAGCATAGGTGGCTGCAGCCAGGCTGGGAAAGTGGCCCAGGGCCTGCCTGCCTGGGAGGCTTGACTGGAGTGGTAGCCATGGCGATGGAGGCCTGTGAGAGGGTAGAGACTGGGAGCTCCCGTTGCACCCACGCACCAGGGATCCCCGTGAGAGGTACGAGATACCTGTAATAGGCCTACAGGACCGAGGCTGAGATGGAGCAATATGAACTCATAACGGTCAGTGGAAGTACTCTGAAGGACTGGGGGCTCCGTGCGTTGTACTGTTGAGGGGGTGCTGTGTGTGTTGCTGAAGGGTCCCTCTTACTAATCGTGGGTTGTGTCCTTGCCCAGGTAAAGTTGCTGGTATTATATCCGAGTGCAGCGCTGATTTCTGTGGTAAATTCCTGCCTCCCCAAAGCACATGGGAGGGAGCCAAGCACCTTGGGCCTAGCGGGAAGCAAGTGGGGCTCCAAACCAGGGGTTCTCAAACTGGGGGGCATGACCCCTCGGGGATCATGAGGTTATTATGGGGGGAGGGGAGTTGCGAGCTGTCAGCCTCCACCCCCAAGCCATGCTTCACCGCCAGCATTTATAATAGTGTTAAATATTTTAAAAAGTGTTTTTAATTTATAAGGGAGGTTGCACTCAGAGGTTTGCTGTGCGAGAGGGATCACCAGTGCAAAAGTTTGAGATCCACTGTGTTGCCGGCTCAAAGGGCCCGAGGCGGAGCAACAGCAGGGTTCGTTGCCCGGTGTGCGTCGCACTAATTAACACACCAGGGTGGAGAAGCAAACCACGTTTATTTGAGCCCAAATAAGGTGCCAGGGAGAAAAAGCATTCTCAAATCCTGCACACCCGCGCGCAGGCGGGGTCCCAGCATTTATACCCCCCTTGTTTGTGTAAGCCTTTTGTTTGGTTTTCCCCCTCACCCATCCCTTCCCAACAGCAGTTACTTTAAACATTACATTTCAGCGTGTTAGAAAAGTTCCCATTCGCATGCTTATCTTTGGCCTTGTCGGCCCAGGCACATGTAGACTTTTCTCCCCCCTCTCCCCCTCCTCCCCGCCGCTTTTGCTGTTTCAAACTCCTGCATCTGCAAGCTGAGACAGCTGACAGTTACACATTTTGCTTGCTGTCTGTTAGCATCTTAGGCTGGTTAAAGTTCACAGCATGGAAGACCTCTGGTTCACTCAGGCCTGCAGTCACAACTTTGGTTTACTTAGGCCTAGTGACACCAACAATTCCCCCCTTTGAGAATACTCAACAAACTTTTGGCGAGTTTTCTCAAACTTTAAAGACAAAAAGCAATGAAGCAAGCTCTGCAGAAATATTTACAACTGCTCTTTTGAGCTTAGTCACCCCCAACCCAGGAATGAATGCATGGACAAAAGAGTGGAATGTTCATTTAACAATTAAGGGATTGGGGCACTGACTATAAATCAGGTAGGTATACCAAGTGGTTTAATTTCCCAGATGTCTCAGTGAATAATTTAGTCCCATATGCATCCTCCCCATGGACCCAGCAGGATTCGGTATGTGGGAGCCACACCCACCCTAACCGGTCCATATGCTTGGAAGGAGCACTGTGAATGTCCACACTTCCATCCAGAAAGTGTCCAAATATGTCTCCACGACCACAGATCAGATGGTACTCCTGATGCGTCTGTAAGGGCAGTGGGCCAAGTTTCGTGCTCAAGATCACTCGAAATCCTGAATTTCTAAACATACTAGATCCCACTGCAATGCCTTCCCAGCCTAAGTGATATTCAATACCATCTCTGTCAGTAACTTCTGGGTCATAGGGTGGAAATGACATGTAACTCACCAGCTCCAGCCTGTACTTAAGATAGCTGAGCTTCAAAAATAAGGCTAGTAGCCTTTTCTAGTTGGCCCAATTTCTTATTATGTTCTTGTCTTTTAAGAATATTCCAAATGGCTGCTGCACTATTGGCCCCTAGCCCACAGGGATGTCGTCAATTCTCTTTCTTTCCAGAGGAAAAAAAAAACCCAGGCCCTCTGTTGTGCTAATCTAATGGCAGTCCCTTGTGAGCAATCTGGGTATGTAGAAGTGATTTGAAAACCTGATAAGGGCAATGTCATTTAAAATCCAATTAGGGAGGGCAATACGTACTGAAGGATTTATCCAAAACACAGGGCGCAGCCTGTAGAATAAACCCCAAAATCCAATTAATACCACATTCCCAAGCATGGGTCCCACAAAATTTTTCCTGCCAGTGTATAATTCTTTGTTTCTTCACCAGGGTCAGTTCCCAATGTCCTTTTTGGTCAGGAATTCCTGGACTTTGGCAATGTCAGTTGAGTGAGTGTTTCTTCTTCTTTCCTGAAGCAGTCGTGGTTCAGCATCCTACAGGGGAGATTACCAGGACATCCTGTAATGGTTTTGCTTCGTCTAGAAAAGTTTAAAGGCACAGTAGATGTCAGTGGACAAGGGAGAGGTTACAAGCACATCACCTTGTCCTTTTTCCCTGCTGTCCAGAAGCACAGTAGAACTAGAAGGAGAAATAGGCTAATCATCAGTAGGAAAATTCTCCTGATGTGGAGGGGTCTTTTTGCAGTGAGAATCCTGGGTCCAGGCAGTCAGTCTTTGGCACTTCACAGCGGTGTTGGTAGTCAACAGGACTAGGAAAGGGCCTTTCCAGCATGGAGCCAAGGCAGTCTTTCGTTGATGGATCTTTATGTAGACCCAGTCTCCTGGTTCCAACGAGTGGCAAGGTTGCACAGGATCCTTCGGTAATGCTTCCTTCACCTGTGTATAAAAAGACTTAACACATTTCATTAGTGCCTGACAATACTTAAGCATTATGTTATCCATTAAATGAATGTCCATCTGAGCTAGGGTTAGTGGGGGTACAGCTGGTAGTCGCATTGGGCGCCCTGTCAAAATTTCATGAGGGCCGAGTTCAGTCTTTCGATTGGGAATGGCTCTTATACTCATCAGTGCCAAAGGAAGGGCATCTGGCCACTTTAAGTTTGTCTCAGCACAAATCTTGGCCAGTTTATTTTTAAAATCCTGTTCTGGCGTTCCACTGTCCCAGCAGACTATTGGTGGTGAGGACAGTGAAGGTTGTGTTGGATCTGCAAAGTTGCACATAACTTCTTTACCATCTGTCCAGTAAAATCAGTTCCACGATCACTGTTGATACTCACAGGGATGCCAAAACGTGGTACAAGATCTTTGAGCAAAATTTCACAACTGTCCTGACATCTGCTTTCCTGCAGGGAAAAGCTTCAACCCAATTGGTAAATACATCAACTAAAACTAATACATATTCATACCCACAACATTTAGACATTTGAATAAAATCAATCTGAATATTTACAAAAGGTCCCCAAGGAGGAGGGTGGGCTGCCTGGTGCACACCAATCTCGTTTAACTGCAGCAACCATCCCCCCCCTTTCCTTGGTAGTCAGCCAAGTCTTAGCTGTGAGCGGTGTTCTTGACTGGGGCCAGCGCCTTATCCTTAGACTGAGCATGTTAGCTATTCTTTTTTCTTCCCTTCTTGGCTTTTTTTAACCTATAAAGGAAACTTTTACTTATACACCTTTTGTTAACAATGAACACATACACATTGCTGTTATACAGTACATTAATCTTATTATTCAATGTATGCCACATATACCCTTTCACTAAAATAACCTTATTACAGAACTTTGGAACAACAAACCAGGATAAGCACACCCACTTTGAGAAGTTCACTTAATATAACCTCTAGTCCAATAGCTTTCCACCATCCCCAGCCCTCTGGCTAAAAGTCTGAGGTAGCCAGAAGGATCCCATGTACAATATGGGGAGTGGGTTAACTTTTCATGTCCTTGCTTTTAAAGACTGTTGGGATGCAAATTTTAATAACAATTTTCACTTAAAAGATTTGGCCAATGTAGTTTCTTTCTCTTACTTAAGAAAATGTATTAGACTTTAGTATATCACATTTTTCTGATGTATCCAAACACTTTGTATTTTAAGTTGAACAGAACCAGTATCTGCATTTCAACCCTTCCGCTTGATTTTAAATCAGACCATCCCATAAAAATATTAAACACATCAATTCTGGCCACAAGACAAACACCACAAGACAGAACATAGAACACAAAACATAATTTTTACTCTGTCAGTAAATGCATGGTATGTTGAATGCTGTTCAGCTGGCATTAGTTTTCCTTGATTATCTGAAAGACAAAAACATAGGTCTACCCCTTCTGGGCAGTCAATCATTACTTAAAATATACAAATACTCTTGTTGATTTCAGGCAAAACAGGGGAATTACCCCATATTTTCTTATATGTGTTCTATAGGCAGCCCAGGTTTCAGTGGCTAGTTAGATAATTTGCATTAACACAGATGCTTTCTGGCTTGCTTTTTACTCTTAACTCCTGCTTTTAAACACTGAAAGAAAACATCACCACTTACAGTGCCCTTAGAGCCTAATACAATTTCAATTACATAGCACTGTATACAATCCTCTCCCCATATAGCGATCAGATCCAGTACCTCCCGTGCAGTCCATGCTGGGGCTCTTTTTTGATTCTCAGGAGACTGCATTGTTACCTGTGCAGATGAGCTGTGTGTGGTCACCTGTGCTGATGAGCTCTCCACGCTGGGGAAGCAGGAAATGAATTTCAAAAGTTCGCGGGGCTTTTCCTATCTACCTGGCCAGTGCATCCGAGTTCAGAATGCTGTCCAGAGCGGTCAGTGGTGCACTGTGGGATACCGCCTGGAGGCCAATACCATCGATTTGCGGCCACACTAACCCTATTCCGATATGTTAATCCCGATATTAGCGCTACTCCTCTCGTCGGGGAGGAGTACAGAAACTGATTTAAAGAGCCATTAAAATCGATATAAGGTGCCTCCTAGTGTGGACGGGTGTGGCGTTAAATCGGTTTTACGCTCCTAAAACCGGTTTAAACTCCTAGTGTAGACCAGGCTTTACAAATTTGCAGCGCTGCAGCAGGGTGTGAAAACACACCCTCTCCAGCGCTGCAAATTCCGGCGCTGCAAAGCGCCAGTGTGGTCAAAGCCCCAGCGCTGTCCGTTATTCCCCACAGGGAGGTGGAATACGGACAGCGCTGGGAGAGCTTTCTCCCAGCACTGGTGCTTTGACTGCACTTAGTGCTTCAAAGCGCTGCCGCGGCAGCGCTACCGCAGCAGCGCTTTGAAGTGCTAAGTGTAGCCACAGCCTCTGTCTTTGTATTGACTCTGACACCCATTTTGGCTGCAGATTTTTCTCTTCCTTGAGTTATTAGAACCTTGAGGTCTTTGAATATCAGGTACTTAAATAAATGCAAAATATAGCAGAACCTCATTAATTTCACATGCCAAAAGCATGTGAAAGTCTCTCCCTGCTTCCCAGCAAAGACTTTAGTGAGGTCTCATGTTACTAAGGCATCTTTACTTCTCACACAAAATCTCTTGCAGAATGCTTACCCGTGTACTCAGAAGCATTGTCATGCATAATTAAAACTAAACTTGCCTTGCACTGCTGGCTACAAAAGTGCCATGTGACACCTAGGAATCTGACAGGTCATGGCACACAGCATCTTCCAAACCTCCTGCTCGAGCGGTGTTGGAAATGTCTGCAGCTCTTCCAGTAGGTGATGCTGCTTCATGCCAGAGCCACTCTGGCTGGAGCCAGCTGGGGGAATCCAGACAGCCCTGTTGCCAGGGCTGAGTGAAACCGCCTCAGCCATCGCCATGGTAACAGAGCTATTCCGGGGGAACCAAGGCCACATCTCCCTGCGTGTCAGCCAATTTTGCTCATGGAGGCTCTGGCAGGGCCACGACCAGGGGCGGCTCCAGGCCCCAGCACGCCAAGCGCATGCCTGGGGCAGCAAGCCATGGGGGGGCGCTCTGCCGGTCGCTGCAAGGGCGGCAGGCAGGTTGCCTTTGGCAGCATGCCTGCGGAGGGTCCGCTGGTCCCGCGGCTTCGGCGGAGGGTCCGCTGGTCCCGCGGCTTCGGCGGACCTCCCACAGGCGTGCCACCAAATCCGCGGGACCCGGGACCTCCAGCAGGCAAGCCACCGAAGGCAGCCTGCCTGCTGTGCTTGGGGCAGCAAAATACCTAGAGCCGCCCCTGGCCACGACCTGCTGATTAGACCCAAGTCCCGCTGGGGGCTGACGGGACAAATTGCCAGCCCCTCCCCACTTCTCCATGGGGGGCTTTTGGCAGGGGCCCTATTCCCAGGGCTGGAGGGTGCATTTAGGGTTTGGTTGCACCCAGGGCATTGCCAGGGCTGTTAACTGAATGAGAAACGGAGCAGCAGGCTCTCTCCCTGCCTCCTGGCCCTGGGGACCAGCAGCAGAGATAGAGGGCACTGGCCAGTGGCTGCCGCAGGGCCGCCCAGAGGATTCAGGGGGCCTGGGTTAGCGGCAGTGATTGTATATTGCGTTGCAGACAGGGCCGGCTGGGGAGCGGGGGGAAAGTGGGGCAATTTGCCCCAGGCCCTGGGCTCCGCAGAGGCCCCCATGAGAATGGCTGAGGCTCCCTCTCCAGCCCTGGTCCAACCCCACCTCCGCTCCTCTCCCGGAGCCTCAGCGCATCCAGGAGCGTCCCTGGATAGCGCTGCAGCATGGCTCCGGCAGGGCCTGAGCTCCTCCCTGCTCAAAGCTGCGTGGTAAGGGGGCGGGGCTGCGAGCTCCAGCAGGGCCTGAGCTCCCGCCGGCCTGGAAGGTCTGTCAGGACTCACCGGGGGAGTGGACAGGGCTGCCCAGAGGATTCAGGGGGCCTGGGGCAAAGCAATTTCGGGGGCCCCTTCCATAAAAAAAAATTGCAATACTATAAAATACTATATTCTCGTGATGGCTCCTGCGGGGCCCGGGGCAAATTGCCCCACTTGTTTCCTGCCCCCGCCACGGGCGGCCCTGGGAAAAATAAGTCTTCTGCATCTCGGCACAAACCCAGTTTTGAGAAAACTTCTTTATAAGTTATCACTGGTTCTCAGCATCAGCTAGTGCTAAAGGGCACTAAAGCTCATTAAAAGGGTTGGACAAATTTTCCGTCAAAACTTTTTTGGATCAAAAATTAGGGCATTTTGAAAAGCAGAAAAAAATCACGGACAATGTCTGCTTTTCTTCAAAATTTGTTGTGGTTTTTTTTAATTGAAAAGCTGAAATTAGTCTGCCAAAACCTGAATATGGTTTGGGGTTTCATAGATTCATAGACTCTAGGACTGGAAAGGCCCTCGAGAGGTCATCGAGTCCAGTCCCCTGCCCTCATGGCAGGACCAAATACTGTCTAGACCATCCCTGATAGACATTTATCTAACCTACTCTTAAATATCTCCAGAGATGGAGATTCCACAACCTCCCTAGGCAGTTTATTCCAGTGTTTAACCACCCTGACAGTTAGGAACTTTTTCCTAATGTCCAACCTAAACCTCCCTTGCTGCAGTTTAAGCCCATTGCTGCTGCTTCTATCCTTGGAGGCTAAAGTGAACAAGTTTTCTCCCTCCTTCTGATGACACCCTTTTAGATACCTGAAAACTGCTATCATGTCCCCTCTCAGTCTTCTCTTTTCCAAACTAAACAGACCCAGTTCTTTCAGCCTTCCTTCATAGGTCATGTTTGCTAGACCCTTAATCATTCTTGTTGCTCTTCTCTGGACCCTCTCCAATTTCTCCACATCTTTCTTGAAATACGGTGCCCAGAACTGGACACAATACTCCAGCTGAGGCCTAACCAGCGCCGAGTAGAGCGGAAGAATGACTTCTCGTGTCTTGCTCACAACACACCTGTCAATGCATCCCAGAATCACGTTTGCTTTTTTTGCAATGGCATCACACTGTTGACTCATATTTAGCTTGTGGTCCACTATAACCCCTAGATCCCTTTCTGCCATACTCCTTCCTAGACAGTCTCTTCCCATTTTGTATGTGTGAAACTGATTGTTCCTTCCTAAATGGAGCACTTTGCATTTGTCTTTGTTAAACTTCATCCTCTTTACCTCAGGCCATTTCTCCAATTTGTCCAGATCATTTTGAATTATGACCCTGTCCTCCAAAGCAGTTGCAATCCCTCCCAGTTTGGTATCATCTGCAAACTTAATAAGCGTACTTTCTATGCCAACATCTAAGTCGTAGATAAAGATATTGAACAGAGCCGATCCCAAAACAGACCCCTGCGGAACCCCACTTGTTATACCATTCCAGCAGGATTGGGAACCATTAATAACTACTCTCTGAGTACGGTTATCCAGCCAGTTATGTACCCACCTTATAGTAGCCCCATCTAAATTGTATTTGCCTAGTTTATCGATAAGAATATCATGTGAGACCGTATCAAATGCCTTACTAAAGTCTAGGTATACCACATAAACCGCTTCTCCCTTATCCACAAGACTCATTATCCTATCAAAGAAAGCTATCGGATTGGTTTGACACGATTTGTTCTTTACAAATCCATGCTGGCTATTCCCTATCACCTTACCACCTTCCAAGTGTTTGCAGATGATTTCCTTGATTACTTGCTCCATTATCTTCCCTGGCACAGAAGTTAAACTAACTGGTCTGTAGTTTCCTGGTTTGTTTTTATTTCCCTTTTTATAGATGGGCACTATATTTGCCCTTTTCCAGTCTTCTGGAATCTCTCCCATCTCCCATGATTTTCCAAAGATAATAGCTAGAGGCTCAGATACCTCCTCTATTAGCTCCTTGAGTATTCTAGGATGCATTTCATCAGGCCCTGGTGACTTGCAGGCATCTAACTTTTCTAAGTGATTTTTAACTTGTTCTTTTTTATTTTATCTTCTAAACCTACCCCCTTCCCATTAGCATTCACAATATTAGGCATTCCCTCAGACTTCTCAGTGAAGACCGAAACAAAGAAGTCATTAAGCATCTCTGCCATTTCCAAGTTTCCTGTTACTGTTTCTCCCTCCTCACTCAGAAGTGTGTGGCCAAATATTTGCTGCTTGCTGTGTTTGATTGTTTAAAGAAACAATAAAAAAATTCTGCTTTAAAAAAATCCAGAACTTTTGAACCACCTCAGCTTGTGACCAAACGCCTGAGCCCATCCAGTCAGAGATTTTTCCAGGTTTCTGATACTCTGCTGGCTTCCTTGACTGTTCTCTCGGGATGGACTTCACCTGAGTAAGGAGGGAAATAGACTTCTAGGATGGAGGCTGGCACAACTGATTGAGAGAGCTTTAAACTAGGAATTTGGGGGAGATGGTTGGGAGATGTCCAGGTAATCTCCATGCCAGAATTCAACATTGAGAGGGAAGAAAACAAAGTACCGTAAGAGGAGATGCAGCTGTGGGCAGAAGAATGGACATAAGAGGAAGGGTAGTGTAGATACCAGTCTAATTGGTGATACTGGTTGTAGAATGTCTGTGCCTAACCGGGTAAAGAATGTTAGTGAAGCCAAACGGCAAAAATTAAGACATCTGTATACTAATGCGAGGAGCCTAGGTAACAAAATGGAGGCACTAGAGCTACTGGTGCAGGAAGTGAAACCGGATATTATAGGGATAACAGAAACATGGTGGAATAGTAGTCATGACTGGAGTACAGGTATTGAAGGCTATGTGCTGTTTAGGAAAGACAGAAATAAAGGCAAAGGTGGTGGAGTAGCATTGTATATCAATGTTGAGGTTAACTGCAAAGAAATAAGAAGTGATGGAATGGATAAGACAGAGTCTGTCTGGGTAAAAATCACATTGGGAAAGAAAGCTACTAGAGCCTCCCCTGAGATAGTGCTTGGGGTGTGCTACAGACCGCCGGGATCTGATTTGGATATGGAGAGAGACCTCTTTAATGTTTTTAATGAAGTAAACACTAATGGGGATTGTGTGATTATGGGAGACTTTAACTTCCCAGATATAGACTGGAGGACCAGTGCTAGTAATAATAATAGGGCTCAGGTTTTTCTGGATGTGATAGCTGATGGATTCCTTCACCAAGTAGTTGAAGAACCAACAAGAAGGGATGTCATTTTAGATTTGGTTTTGGTGAGTAGTGAGGACCGCATAGAAGAAATGGTTGTAGGGCACAACCTTGGTTCGAGTGATCATGAGCTAATTCAGTTCAAACTAGATGGAAGGATAAACAAAAATAGATCTGGGACTAGGGTTTTTTATTTCAAAAGGGCTAACTTTAAAGAATTAAGGAAATTAGTTAGGGAAGTGGATTGGACTGAAGAACTTGTGGATCTAAAGGCGGAGGAGGCCTGGAACTACTTCAAGTCAAAGTTGCAGAAACTATCAGAAGCCTGCATCCCAAGAAAGGGGGAAAAAATCATAGGCAGGAGTTGTAACCAAGCTGGATGAGCAAGCATCTCAGAGAGGTGATTAAGAAAAAGCAGAATGCCTACAAGGAGTGGAAGATGGGCAGGATTAGCAAGGAAAGTTGCCTTATTGAGGTCAGAACATGTAGGGATAAAGCAAGAAAGGCCAAAAGCCATGTAGAATTGGACCTTGCAAAGGGAATTAAAACCAATAGTAAAAGGTTCTATAGCCATATAAATGAGAAGAAAACAAAGAAAGAAGAAGTGGGACCGCTAAACACTGAGGATGGAATGGAGGTTAAGGATAATCTAGGCATGGCCCAATATCTAAACAAATACTTTGCCTCAGTCTTTAATGAGGCTAATGAGGAGCTTAGGGATAATGGTAGGATGACAAATGGGAATGAGGATATGGAGGTAGATATTACCACATCCGAAGTAGAAGCCAAACTCGAACAGCTTAATGGGACAAAATCCGAGGGCCCAGATAATCTTCATCCAAGAATATTAAAGGAACTGGCACATGAAACTGCAAGCCCATTAGCAAGAATTTTTAATGAATCAGTAAACTCAGGAGTTGTACCATACGACTGGAGAATTGCTAACATAGTTCCTATTTTTAAGAAAGGGAAAAAAGTGATCCGAGTAACTATATGCCTGTTAGTTTGACATCTGTAGTATGTAAGGTCTTGGAAAAAAATTTGAAGGAGAAAGTAGTTAAGGACGTTGAGGTCAATGGTAATTGGGACAAAATACAACATGATTTTACAAAAGGTAGATCGTGCCAAACCAGTCTAATCTCCTTCTTTGAGAAGGTAACAGATTTTTTAGACAAAGGAAATGCAGTGGATCTAATTTACCTTGATTTCAGTAAGGCATTTGATATGGTTCCACCTGGGGAATTATTAGTTAAATTGGAAAAGATGGGGATCAATATGAAAATTGAAAGATGGATAAGAAACTGGTTAAAGGGGAGACTACAATGGGTCGTACTGAAAGGTGAACTGTCAGGCTGGAAGGAGGTTACTAGTGGAGTTCCTCAGGGATCGGTTTTGGGACCAATCTTATTTAATCTTTTTATTACTGACCTTGGCACCAAAAGTGGGAATGTGCTAATAAAGTTTGCGGATGACACAAAGCTGGGAGGCATTGCTAACACAGAGAAGGACCGGGATATCCTACAGGAAGATCTGGATGACCTTGTAAACTGGAGTAATAGTAATAGGATGAAATTTAATAGTGAAAAGTGCAAGGCCATGCATTTAGGGATTAATAACAAGAATTTTAGTTATAAATTGGGGACACATCAGCTGGAAGTAACGGAGGAGGAGAAGGACCTCAGAGTATTGGTTGATCACAGGATTACTATGAGCCGACAATGTAATATGGCCGTTAAAAAAGCTAATGGAGTTTTAGGATGCATCAGGCAAGGTATTTCCAGGAAAGATAAGGAGGTATTAGTGCCATTATACAAGGCACTGGTGAGACCTCATCTGGACTACTGTGTGCAGTTCTGGTCTTTCATGTTTAAGAAGGATGAATTCAAACTGGAACAGATTCAGAGACGGGCTACTAGGATGATCCAAGGAATGGAAAACCTGTCTTATGAAAGGAGACTCAAAGAGCTTGGCTTGTTTAACCTAACTAAAAGAAGGTTGAGGGGGGATATGATGGCTCTTTATAAATATAACAGAGGGATAAATATTAGGGAGGGAGAGGAATTATTTAAGCTTAGTACCAATGTGGACACAAGAACAAATGGATATAAACTGGACACTAGGAAGTTTAGACTTGAAATTAGACGAAGGTTTCCAACCATTAGAGGAGTGAAGTTCTGGAACAGCCTTCCAAGGGGAGTAGAGGGGGCAAAAGATATATCTGGCTTCAAGACTAAGCTTGATAAGTTTATGGAAGGGATGGTATGATGGGATAGCCTAATTTTGGCAATTAATTTGGCAATTGATCTTTGATTATCAGCAGGTAAGTATGCCCAGTGGTTTGTGATGGGAAGTTAGATGGGTTGGGATCTGAGTTACTACAGAGAATTCTTTCCTGGGTGCTGGCTGGTGAGTCTTGCCCACATGCTCAGGGTTTAGCTGATCGCCATATTTGGGGTCGGGAAGGAATTTTCCTCCGGGGCAGATTGGCAGAGGCCCTGGAGGTTTTACGCCTTCCTCTGCAGTGTGGGGCACGGGTCACTTGCTGGGGGATTCTCTGCAGCTTGAGGTCTTTAAACCACGATTTGAGGACTTCAGTAACTCAGACACAGGTTAGGGGTTTGTTACAGGAGTGGGTGGGTGAGATTCTGTGGCCTGCATTGTGCAGGAGGTCAGACTAGATGATCATAATGGTCTCTTCTGACCTTAAAGTCTATGAGTCTATGAGACTCATATCTGTCTCCATAACTTTGGGTTCATTTAGGTTAGAACATAAGCACAGCCATACTGGGTCAAACCAAAGGTCCATCCAGCCCAGTATCCTGTCTACCGACAATGGCCAATGCCAAGTGCCCCAGAGGGAGTGAACCTAACAGGTAATGATCAAGTGATCTCTCTCCTGCCATCCATCTCCACCCTCTGACAAACGGAGGCTAGGGACACCATTCCTTACCCATCCTGAGACTGGCTCTATGGGGTCCCTCACAAACTGGAGATGGTTACTGTGGGTTTGTCTTTAGTATATCTTATGTACATACTCCATGAGCTGAGCATTTGAGCTTGTTCCAGAATCTGGGATGAGCCTATGTTTTTTTTTTTTTTTTTTTTATGTTGTGAAAACTGAAATGCTCAAAATAGCACATGCACGTGAATGGACATAGGGTGCTAAAATTAAATTTTTTGGGGGGATAGCTAAGTGTTTGAGCATTGGCCTGCTAAATCCAGGGTTGTGAGTTCAATCCTTGAGGAAGCCACTTAGGGATCTGGGGCAAAAATCAGTACTTGGTCCTGCTAGTGAAGGCAGGGGGCTGGACTCAATGACCTTTCAAGGTCCCTTTCAGTTCTAGGAGATAGGCATATCTCCAATTATTGTTAAATTAACCCAGGGGTTCTCAAACTGGGGGTCAGGACCCCAGAGGGGGTCACAAGGTTATTACTGGGAGTCACAAGCTGTCAACCTCCACCTCAAACCCCATTTTGCCTCCAGCATTTATAATAGTGTTAAGTATCTAAAAAAGTATTTTTAATTTATAAGGGGAGAGGGTCGCAGTCAGAGGTTTGCTATGTGAAAGGGTCACCAGTACAAAAGTTTGAGAACCACTGAATTAACCCCTCTGAAGCCCCAGGGAATGCAGGGGAGGGGGGTCTCCCTTGGTAGGGTTGGGAAGGAGGTAGGTGGTGTAGGATATTGCTCTTCTCATGTGATCCCTCCCCCAGTGGCTAATTTTAAATGAAGCTCACCTCCCCTGACATGAATCTCCCTATGGCACTGAAATTAAATACAGACTATAATTTGGCATTTGAGAAGTGAAAGGGATGGCAGCCCTACTGCCTAACAGGCCTGTGCGTGCTGCAGTGACGCACACTAGGGAACTCTCCGTGCATGCCAGCAGGCCCTTATGGGCCAGTTAGTGCACAACACACAAGTGCACCCTAGACCTTGCCCCCCCGCTCGTGCAGACAAGCTCTTAGTTTACACTGACTTTAGTTCCCCACCTTTCTGAAGAGCAGCGTGTCCGGTGATAGAGCCACAGTTGCATTCCAGCAGATTCTGCTGCGAAGCCTAAAGCTTCCTATTTCCCCAGCTCACGCTCCTTCTGTTCCAGGCACACGGTTGCAGCCGAACTGTTTAGGCAACACTTGTTTTCTCTCTTGCACAGCTCAAGGCATTGCAGCCGCTCTCTGACTGGAACCTGTTCAAACTCCCTGGCTCACCGGGTTTGGATGCACTAGCCTTGCAGACGGCTTGGTTTGGACTGGACATATTCAGAGCGAGATCTTGTCCAAAGTGTGTGTGTGGGGGTGGGGGTGAGAAGAAAGGTGTCAACACATTAATACCACAGGGTCAAAGCAGGAGCACAACTGCAACCATAGATGCACTAACAGGCTCTCCTGGGCTGAGATTTGAAGCCCACAAGCCAGGAAGTTGGCAGATAAGGCTACTGCGCGCAGCCTCCCTGCCCCCTGCTCACCCTACTCCAATCTCCGCTAGAGCTGGTCAGGGATTCTTTGCCAACGTGTTTCTATTGGAAAATGCTGGTGTGGCAAAGCAGAAACGTGGTTTTAAGCCAAACACGCACGTTTCCACAACTTTCCTCAAGAACGTTCTTCAAGTCCAGGCTGGCGTTGGGGTGAGAACCCTTTTCTCCCCCTCCCCCCAGCCCAGACTAGCCAACAGCTCTGTGTGTAGCGCAATCACTGGGGGTGTGGGAAGCCCAGGTTTGAATCCCTGCTCTGCCTGGTGCCTCTGTTTCTCACACAGTGGAAGTCTTGTTTTCCAGCCAGTCCTAACCCCCACCAGAGCCCTGGAGAAGAGGCATCACAACAACCTTTGTCTGCGTGATCAAATGGTGCTAGGCAAGGGCACATGCTATTGATCACGTGTCCAGCTGACACACAGCCTGCGGCTATAGCTGTATTTCACCCATGTATGTCTTCAAAGCGCTAGCTCAGGTGACTGGCACCCAAGTTGACCTAGCCTGGCTGGCAGCAGCCACATGGCAACTCCCTGCCAAATTGTGTCCCCACTGGTGCTGCGCACTCCCGTTTGTGTTGCTCTGGCTTCTGGAGGCACAGCCCGTGGTTCTGTCTGCTGCAGTACGCTGAACCACTCTAACTCCTTCCCAGGGGATTGTGGGAGAACTCCACGCACTCTCCTTCTGGGCGCACCAGGGGATTTGTGGGAAGACACTGGAGGCCTATCAGCACTGGAATCGTTTATTCTGCACCCTCACTGCAAAGTGGGTGGGTTTGTGTGTGGATGGGTGGGGGGTTAACGGCACTGAAGACCTACCCATGTTTGACACAGAGGCCCACTAGTGGTTTGTTACTCTGTGTCAGCGACTCTTGTCGGGCATGACATACTCACCAATGTGGTGAGTGATACTTATTTAAAAGGTGATGTGGAATATGTCATTTGAAATTTAACACCACATTGCACTGTCACTGTGAAATGTTTGGAAGAACTCTGTAGCTGAAATCACAGATATTCATTCCCAGGGCTGGCCTTACCATGAGGCAAACTGAGGTGGCAGCCTCAGGTGCCAGACTGTGGGCGGGCACCACTAGGACCCAGAGTGTAGAAAATGTGTCTGGTGCTGGTGCATATGTATTCTCCCTGCTCTAGATGCACAGAGATGGTGGAGTGCTGTGCTGGAGGAAGGAGGGCACAAGAGACGTAACAGGAGGCAGGAGAAAAGGTGGGAGGGAATGACAGAAAGCAGCAGGAGCTGCAGGGAGAGAGAGGAGGAGGCGCCTCTTATGTACCTCTCCAGCACCCCCAGGAGCCTGGACTGATTCCCACCAGCTTCTTAGGGAGCTTCCTGTTTCCTGCTGCTTCCCTGAACCCGCTTGAGGAGAACAGGCAGTCAACTGACATAATAGGAGCCAGTTAGGCCCTTAAGATGCTGATATCTTCCCTCACTCAGGCCCTGCTACCAGCCTGCTTATTTGTCCCCTTCAACTGAGTGTTGAGAGCCACTCTAGCTGGCACAGAACAGCAGTCATGAGTGAAAGAAGAAAACGCCCCTCTGGGGCAGCATTCAGAAAAAGAAAGAAAGCAAAGGAAGCTTTTGTATCTAAGCAGGAAGGAGCTCTCCTGAGATACATAGACACAAATGTTCACCGTGAGCCTTCCGGCCCCAGTGAGGATGTGAGTGGTGAGGAGATGCCTGATCTTCCAGTTAGTCAGAGTGCAGGTGACCTGGCAGCTACTGCAGCATCCATATCTCCCATCTCAAATGGATGTAACCAAGCACATTCCTGAAGAAAAGCATAGATCAGAGAAGAGTGTGGTGGAGGCACAAGAAGCAGCTGCTGCTGAGTTTAGTTCCTTAAGTCTAGATGATCCAGGATTGTGGACCCACTTGAGCAGTAGCCTGAGGGACTTCCTTGTTCTGCATGGGCCACAGCTAGTGAAACTTCATGTTCCCCAAAGACAATGAAAATAGAAGTTTCCATCCAACATATTACTGGTGTGAAATCCCCAATGGTGACAAAGTGGAGAGGCCACGGCTTATGTACTCAGAAACCCAGAATGCTGCATACTGTTTTTGTTGCAAACTCTTCCAGTCTAATGTTCCAGCCACATTGGGTTCTACAGAAACAAAGGACTGGAAAAATCTGGCATGCCATGAGAAGGCAGCAAATCACCAGAGAGCATTGCATAGGTGGAAAGAGCTTGAGATGAGACTAAGGTTAAAGGCCACCCTAGATGATCAGCATCAAGAGAAGATTGCATCAGAGTCTCTGTACTGGCAAAATGTTCTGAAAATGCTTCCGACCCAAAACCTAGCACTTCAGATCAGCTGTCTGGGCCAAACAATGGAAACTTCCTTAAAACTGTGGCGCTAATGGCTGAGTTTGATGCTGTTCTCCAGGAGCATCTAAGAAGAGTCACCACTCAAGAAATGTACATACACCACTACCTTGGAAAAAACATTCAAAATGAGATCATATAGTTACTGGTAACAAAAATCAAACAGAAGATTGTGGCAGATTTGAAGTCAGCAAGATATTACTAAAAAGAACAGGAGGACTTGTGGCACCTTGGAGACTAACAAATTGATTTCAGCATAAGCTTTCGTGGGCTACAGCCCACTTCATGGGATGCATGCAGTGGAAAATACAAGAGGAAGCTATATATACACAGAGAACCTGAAACAATGGGTGTTACCATACACACTCTAATGAGAGTGATCAGTTAAGGTGAGCCTTTACCAGCAGGAGAGGGGAAAAAGAATTTGTAGTGGTACTCAAAATGGTCCATTTGCAGCAGTTGACTTCTGGGCTGCACACCTAACATCAGCCATATGCAATAAATGACTTTAATGGTGCATTTTGTAACAAGAGAAGAACCTAGTGAAAATGTCCTTGCAATGGTGACGGTCAGAGAGCATTTTCTAGAATTTATTGACATTGATGATACTCCAGGAGCTGGTATGACAAATGTGCTTCTTAAAAAGCTGGAAGATACAGGAATTGCGATAGCTGACATGAGAGGTCAGGGCTACGATCATGGTGCCAACGTGAGAGGAAAGAACAGAGGAGTGCAGACACGGATCCGAGAGTTAAACCCTCGAGCTTCTTTTGTCCCATGCAGTTCTCATTCATTGAACTTGGTGGTCAGTGATGCAGCATCAGCTTCTAGTGAGGCTGCTGAATTTTTTAATGTAATTCAAAGCCTCTATATATTTTTCTTTGCATCGACTCATTGATGGCAAGTTTTGAAGCAACATCTGGGAACATTCTGTCTGACATGGAAACCTACCGATGCACACTCTGAACCCTCTGAACAAACCCACCAAAGCTCAGAAAAGTCTCGAAGATCCAAGAAAGTTAGCAGCTGAAACAGATGGCAAAATGGGATTTATGACCTCTAACATCACTGGCAGCCAGTGGGGCCTTGCTATATTGCTCACTGCTAGGAGAATGGCGTTCACGTAAACATTTACTTATAAACTGTTCAGTGTGAAAGCCTGAAGTGCAGCACTTGGGAAACACGCTGCCGTGGTGTTTTTGAAAGAGAGAATCTGCCAAGTGCTGAGATTTTACTGCAGTGCACTTACCTCAAAGGTGAATTCCCGCTGAGCAGCAAGATCTATCTTATTGCTGACTAAAACAATCACAAGCTCATCGGGAAGAAATTCCTTCTCTAATTCCCTCAACCATAGCTTTGCTCTCGCAAAAGTTGCCTGGAAAGGTGAGAGAGAGAGACACACACACACCAAAATTAAACCAACAGATACTCAGCAGCTGTCACATGGCCCAAAGGAGATTGGCAGGTGAGGGGTAAAAATGGTAGAAACAAATGGGTAATGCACTTGACAGATAGTGATGCTAGGAGCACTACTCAGCATGGAACCAGCTCTAAATATACTTGCTTCCCCAAAGCCAAGGATGACTTCTCCTCCATCAGACATGACCCAGCCACCATGGATCCCCAGTGGGTCGATGGGCTGAGGTGATTGGGCTGTCTTGTGATGGGGCAAGGATTCTTAGTAGCTTGGTCTACCTCTTCCATAAAGCTCTGTTACTGTGAGATGTTACTCGTCAGCAGCCTATTGTCTCCTCCTTCTGTAACTACCATGGCAGTAATACAGACATATGGCCCTCGGTGTTGCGGTTCCTGTGTGTTGCGTATTAACAGTAAAAGGGAAAAAACCTTCATAACGTAGTGGGAGATCATGCGACATGTCCCCCTGGAACAGTCCATCAGAAACAGACATTAGTGTAACTCATTTTATCTCTCTCTAAGTCAGGGCTTGGCAACCTTTCAGAAGTGCTGTGCCGAGTCTTCATTTATTCACTCTAAGTTAACGTTTCGCATGCCAGTCATACCTTTCAATGTTTTTAGAAGGTCTCTTTCTATAAGTCTATAATATATAAACTAAACTATTGTTGTCTGTAAAGTAAATAAGGTTTTTAAAATGTTTAAGAAGCTTCATTTAAAATTAAATTAAAATGTAGGGCCCCCCGGACCGGTGGCCAGGACCCGGGCAGTGTGAGTGCCACTGAAAATGAGCTTGCGTGCCACCTTCGGCACCCTTGCCATAGGTTGCCTACTTCTGCTCTAAGTGGTGTCAGTGCCACTAGATGGGACAGGACGCCACACCCAGGTGTGGGGTTACATGAGGGTAGGGGAACAAAGAGCACTTAGTGATGCTCCCTCATTACCTACTTGGCTGGTGAGCTGGACTGGGCTGGGAGGCAGGGGTAGACAGAGAAATCTTGGCTTTTATGGGGAAACGTGAGCAGGAAAAAGCAGTCTTGGTTGAAATGTCTGGAGACGTATTGGGAGGCGACCCTACACTAGAACTATTGCAGCCTACCAGCGGCGTGGCTGCATGATCTAGATTCAGTTGGGATATTTTAGAAAGATAAAGGCAAACCCTTCTGGAGGAGAGAGGCAGGAGAACAAGCCATCGCTGCTCTTACCTTTCTGGCTATGTCAAATACAAGAAGGGCAGCACTTGCCCCCCTGTAATAAAGATGGCAAACACCATGGTACTTCTCCTGTCCTGCAGTGTCCCAGATCACAAGCTTGATCGTGGCAGTCTCTAAACATCCCAGCTGGGTGAAGAAAGAACCTGGAAGTGACTGAGATGGGACAGCTCCTTGAGAAAGCCATAGCATGCACCTTAATTAATGTTAACCTTCATCTCGGTGATCTGTGTGAAAGATGGGTGTCGAGATTGGGTTGGAAAGGGCTGCAGGGGGAGGAAGGATGAGAGAGAGAGAATTAAAACACCCCCTCCCCCCCAAGAAGCAATGTAACAAGCAGGCTGGTGAACTGGTCTTACCCAATCACAGCCCGGTAGTACACCAATGCACATCAGCAGGGTGTAGCTGGGAGATGGGGAGGGGAAGAGGAATGAGAACAATGATTCTTGCTCAATCCATCAATATTAGTGGCATTAGCAAGCTTTGGTTTTGCAGCTGTCTAGCTGGAGGAAATGTGATGGCAGGGTGGGAATTAGGAGTCTTGAGTTCTAATCCAGCTGTACAGTGCCTGGCCCCTGTTGGGTGCTGCTGTAACAGAATTACTGCAATCTCCCCGACACTGATTTGTATGGCTTTGGGCAAGTCACTTAAGGCTTGCGTGGGCCCCTAAGCACAGCCCTGATTATACAGAAGCAGCAGTCCCAAAGCTTCCAGCGCTAGGCTCACAAGGGGCAGTCCGGATGCACAGCCATGAATCAGTCGGACTTTTTCCTTACCAAGAAACCTCACTGGCCCTATCCCTGTGGTTCTCAGGAGTCTCAAAGGCCAGGTGAGGCTGGCTATGGTGGGAAGCCTGGGGGTGAGGGGTGGGGAACCATCAGTGGCTGAACTTTCAACCCTAGCAAATAGCTTCTCTTGAAGTCAGTTTCTAGTGCTTGGTGTTATGAAGATGGGCCACATTTTCAAGGCTATATTCAGTCTCTGGTCTGGCTCAGCTCAGTGCACCAACTGAGTGTGGGGGGGAGGGGTGTGCAAAGAGGTCATTCCTGCAGCTGGGGGTCCTGTCCTGCACTTTAGGAGCGGAGGGTTGCTTAGAGTTCTTGCTGATTGGCCATATAGGGTCTGGGCATTTCGCTACATCACTAAATTAGCACAGAAGTCTTAGCAAACTGTAATTCACCCCTCTAATGTTGGTCAAGATACACATGGTGCCAGTGATGACCTGCCAAAATCTTAACAACCGGTTCCCTATAAAAAGTTCTGATTTAAGAGGGGGGGACGGGGGAGGGGCCAGGGCAGGGGGAGACATACCCGTGGGGCCAGGAGCCCCTGCAGGGTCTGGGGCAAATTGCCCCACTTGCCCCCCTGGCAACCCTAGAGCTTGCAGCCCCTTCCCCCCTTACCTTGCTGGCAGCTCAAAGCAGCAGGACGACACAGGATCTCAGCTGAGCTGCCCAGCTGCTGGCCATGCTGCAGCTCTGCGGGGGAGGGGGTCTGGGGGGTCTGGGAGGAGACATCCTCATGGGGCCAGAGGCCTGGGGCAAATTGTCCACTTACCCCCCCCATGCACACACACACAGCCCTGGAGCTTGCAGCCCCCTTACCTTGCCGGCAGCCCAGAGCTCAGCTGAGCTGCCCAGCTACTGGCCGTGCTGCAGCTCTGCGGGGTGGGGGAAGCAGGGGAGGCCCAGGGGAGACATCCTCATGGGGCCAGGGGCCCTGCAGGGCCTGGGCCAATGGACCCACTTGCCCCCTCCCCCCGGCCAGCCCTGGAGCTTGCAGCATGACCCCCCCCACCACACCTGCTGCCTCAAAAAGCGGCAGCAGGATGACTCCTGAGCTCAGCTGCCCAGCTGGTGCCGGCGGCTGGCCGTGCTGCAGCTGGGGGGAAGCGGGGGAAGGGCCGGGGGAGCCTCAGCCTCCCCAGCTGGGACTCCTGGGAGCAACAGATCTTTGCCCACCCCTGGCCCTTTAACAACCGGCTCTCCACGGAGGTCTAATTTTAGCAACCGGTTCTTGGGAACCTGTGGGAACCGGCCCAGCTCCCCTGCATGGTGCCTCCATGGGGCTCCACTGCTGAAACCTATGAGACACCAATGGTGCCCAGAGAGCAGCAACCACTCCTCTGTGGTGTGGTTCAGCCTGCCCGCCCTTGGCCAGTGTGCAGTCACTGGAGCCTGCTAGGCAAGAAATGGAGCTGTTGAGTGCAGAGCCGATCTCAAGGCATGTGCCTAGGACAGCAGCACGCACGAGACCATGACATGGGCATGATGAAAGGAGGCAGTTGGATCTTCCAGGGGTACGTCTCCCCCGGGAGCCATGCTGGTGGCTTCATCTCCTGCTCTGGAAGGGGCAGCGAGGGCAGCCCACGGCGAGTGGAGATTGCAGGAGGAGAGGCACGCAGCTTGGGAGAAGGGAAATGGAAAGCAAACAGTGCGAGTCCCGGGGCGAATGAGATTCATGTGTTCGATCCTGTAGCCCTGAGGTTTTCAATTCAGTGTCTTGGTGCCTTGCAGAAGCCTGTGATGACCCATCGACCCTGAAGAAGATGGAGCCTCAAGACACTGCAATTTTACTAACAATGCCTGGCCTCAGCTCAGAGCTTCACCTTTATTTTCCTCAACACATTCTCCGAAGGGCTGGACAGAGAGGAGGAGGCAGTCCCGTGGGACAGGGAAATCCTGCCGAGTTGTGCTTACAGAGCTCCGGCTCCACCTCGCTACCCAAGCAATCAAGTCCCGAAAAGAAACTTGCTGCCTGTTCCTGACAGGATTTCCAGCCCACAGTGTCTGGCAAAGCAGCCCCAGCTCTTTGTTACAGCACACACCCACTCTGTCTCTTCCGCAAGTCTCCATTGTTGTGAAACCAGGGCGTCTGTCTGCATTTGAAAGCAGCGTTGTCAAGGCTGGGAGCTGGGAGGGTTAACTCAGTGGGCCAGATACATGCTGGGTGTAATTCTGGTGGCTTCAGTGGAGTGAGTTGCTTTCCTCTTGGGTTGGTGCAGAGAAGTCAGTGATTGGACCCAGCAGTGTTCAAGAGTTTGCAGTGGATTTAAAGTGCCCACTCCCCACTGCCTTGAATGGGCGTCACGTGCCTAAAACCCAGCCCAACACTCTGAAACTGTGCGGCTAGACGTTTGCAAAGGTCACTCTGCAGTTCTCCAAGTTCTT